>NC_081180.1:229850062-229960520 GCF_029867415.1 Vicia villosa | reverse complement strand
AGGGGAATAGGTTCTTGATGTTGATATGGCATCCTGAGCTTGAATGCCCTGACGCGTACCCATTGAAGGTAAGGATCCAGGGAGATGCAAAGATGTTTTCCTAACAATCTTCTCCCTTTGCTGTGTACAAGACGCCAGGCTTGGACAATTTCCTTCTTCAGCATGTTGCCATGATCGTCGATGTTCTTGAAGAACAGACCCTCCAATTGGATGTTACTTGGAATATTTTTCATAGGATAGCCGTATTGACGACGGGCTAAAGCTGGATTGTAACTGATTCCTCCCTTAGTTCCAATAAGGGGTACGTTGGGGAAACTTCCGCAACTGAAAATGATCTTGGTTTCGTCGTTGTCAGGACTACACCAATCAATGTCTGTATGAGTGAGAGACATGATTTTCTGTGACCAGTAAAGGCCATCCCTCATGTTCCAGAAAGTGCTAGACTTTGGCAGGTGTGAAACAAACCATTCGTATAACAACGGTACGCAGCATGTGATTAATCCTCCTCGCTGCAGGTTTCTTGAATGCACAGAGTGATAAGCATCCGCAAGCAAGGTTGGAACTGGATTTCCAATCAAGAAGATCTTAATTGCGTTGATGTCGACGAAATCGTTAATGTTAGGGAACAAAAACAATCCGTAGATAAACAAAGCCAAGATTTCCTCAAAAGCGCTCATATCTTGGATGCTGACGAAGTACCGAGCTTGATCAAACAGGAATTTGGAGGGCAATCCTTGAATTCCTCCTCTACTCACCATATGAGTTCTGATGTCGACTACGTTCAAAGGAGTAGTTGCAGCAATGATAATGCCGTCAGGATTCTTTTCCAAACCGGAGTACGGATCTTGCGCGTACACAGGTATCTCAATCAGACGAGAGTACTCCTCCAACGTAGGCATGAGCTGATAATCTGGAAAGGTGAAATAGTGATACGTTGGATCGTAAAACTGTACCAAGGTGGGAAGGATCCCATCCACCATGTTGGTATTGAGCAAAGGCAGAAGTTTTCCATACTTCTCCTTGAAAGCCTGGGGGTCGACCACCAGTTTTCCGAGCTTTCCTAGTTCCTCGACCTGGGGAATCTTGAAGGTGTATTTCCTAGCTCTCTTTCTTCCGTAATCCATGGTATAGATCCTTAAGTCCTTTCTCCGTTTCTCTCTTTCTCTGAAGTTCAAAACGTTCGTTATTTAGTTTCCTTGAAAAACGACTCGAAAAAGACTCTTTTTGTTTTTAGTTGTTTATTAATGAATGATGCATGAATGCATGAATGCACACACAAGAGTTTTAAACAAACATGGCGTTTGAAGGGTATAGTGGTCATGAAGTCCAAACGCGAATCCCGCCCCAATGGTAAACTAAGGTTAAGGATTTTTGTACCTGTAGAACGGGTTCTAGGGGTCTCAGAGTTTTTGCTCAACCTTAAAGATACGTTGATTGGTATCTATAAGAGAGTTTTCTCTGAGTGTAGTATCTGCGTGACAATTACTTCCGTAATCACCGCTCTACATCCTAAAAAAAAGGCTTTAAGTGGGGTTAATGTGTTTCTAGGTCCTCCTGGTACAAATCAGTTTCGGAATGCAGTGGCGCAGTTAATCACAACCAGCCAGGCAAATCCCAAGAGTAGACTTGGAAACCAAGATTAGAGGGTCTTCACCGGGAAGACATCCTCCATCCTATCTTATGTTGCACTCAAATCCGGGTATAGGATTTCTCACCACAAGGGGGAATCAAGCCCTTTCCCGATACAGAATAAACAAAATAAACAAATATAAATGCAACAAACACATGAAATGACACAGAGGTTAGGCAGGACCTCTCTTGTTTGAGGGGGAATTTGGCATCCCTAATTCCTCATTGGGGCTGGACCAGCAACAGGTCAACCATTGGTTTGGATGAAAAACCAAGGTTTTTAACACTTATATCCCCAGCAGAGTCGCCATTTTTCTGTGGTGTCGTTTTCTTTTACCTCCCCGTTTCACTTGGGAGGACGGCACGCTAAACCCTTCACGCGAAATTTGGAAGGAGAATGCGCCCGTGGTGGGATGAATTTTGTTTCAGTTCTTCCTACGATATCACACGAACTTTCTTATTTGTCCTACGAGTAGGAAAGGGGAAAAAAGATCTCAACTAAACCCTAGGAGTTTGCTAAGTGTGGGGATTTCACCTAGACTAGAAATTCTGGAGTCCGGGGGGTCGGTTATACATAGGGAAGTGTTTAAACACCCTACATATCTGTAGTACTCTACAGGAACCTTCTCTGTGTCATTGTGTTTGTGTTTATTGCTAATGATTGGGAAAGTTTCTCCTTTGTGTTAGGAGAAGGAATTGAATTGATTTGAAAAGACAGACAGACAGACAAACTGACTATTTTTGGTATTTTATTAGCTCGCTGAGATTCCTTGTGAACCTCATGCCTACATATCCCTAGTGGAAGTCAGAGCTTAATGTAGTTCGGGGAACTAACTAGGGAAATTAATTATTTTTGGTGCCTTGCTTGAAGCTCAAGGTTGAAGCTTGGAATTAAATCTCTGTTTACAGTAAAGAGACATGAAATTATCTCTACAGAGAGGTATTTGTACTATTCTACCACAAACATTTAAAGAGTGACAGAATAACTGAATTCATTTCATTCAAGAGGGGGACCTTACTTGTGTATGTGCAAGTATACCAGTCAAATGCCTCTTAAATGAAAGAAGGATGCTCATCCAAATTAGGGAAAGTTACCACATGTCTGGGTTTTACTGCCAGCTCATGCCTTTCAAAATCCTAAATGGGAGACTTGATTAAAATTGAAATGAAATGTTTGTTTGTTTGAATGTGGTAGAGTAGTAAAAATATCTCTCTATAGAGATAAGCTATGTCTATCTACTGTATAAAAGATTTGACTTTAGCTGGCTTGTATGAGGCCCAAGCTTGAGGCTTTTGATTGATTAAATATTATTGACTCTGGGAGATGGCTCCACTGGGGGTTAATTACAGGGTATTTTTGTGTTCTGTACAAAGCCCAGAATTGAGGCTGACTTTACTTAGGGAGACTCTATTTGTGTGCCTTGTACAAAGCCCAAGGTTGTGGCTGACTGTTGCTAGGGAAAACATTATTTTCTGCCTTGTACAAAGCCCAAGGTTGTGGCGGACTCTTAAATGAATTAAGTATGGATGACTATATGGGGAAAGATCCTAAGTGTTAGGAATCTTTGACACATGAAAAATATGGTTTATCTGCCTTGTACAAAGCCCAAGGTTGTGGCTACTGAATGATGAAGAACTCACTGGGGAGACTCTATTATCTGCCTTGTACAATGCCCAAGGTTGAGGCTGACTCTTGACAGGGGAGTTTTATTGTTTGGGTGCCTTGTATGAAGCCCAAGGTTGAGGCAAACTGTTTTTGTTGGTTTTGACTCTACTGAGGAGATTTTATTTATTAAAAGACTGTTTTTCTTTGGAAGCTAACCCTTTCCAGGGATTTTAACTCAGCTGGTGAATTTGTCTGTTAAAAGACTGACTTTATCATGTTTTTTTTGGAAGCTGACCCTTTCCAGGGATTTTGACTCTTTTAGGGAAATTATCTCCTAAGAGAATGAAATTATTTATTAATTGACTTTGGAGGCTAACCCTTTCCAGGGGTTTTGACTTTTTTGGGGAAATTATCTCCTAAGAGAAATGAATCTTTATTTTTTTTGACATTTTTATTAATTGACTTTGGAGGCTAACCCTTTCCAGGGGTTTTGACATTTTAGACAGATGTTGGAGGCTAACCCTTTCCAGGGGTTTTGACATTTTAGACAGATGTTTGGAGGCTAACCCTTTCCAGGGGTTTTTATTGATATGAATGGCAGAAAGATTATCTAGTGGAGACTTCTTGTTTAAAGCCCAATATGAAGGCTGACTCAATGCTGAGGATGACCAAACATGGATCCTAGACTCTGCTAAGGAAGATTGATGAAGATAAAGGTGACAGAGACTGTCCATGTCTCTCATTCCAAAAAGTGCACTCAATGCAAAATTGAGACAAACTTAGCTTGTTTAAGGTCTGGTTTAAATTGGAAGAAACTCACCATGGTAGGCTAAAAAGTGACTAAAGACCTGTTCCTATGTTTATAAGAAACCTGATGGGTCCTTGTATACAAGCTCAAGAGGAAGCTGGAAATGCTTTTAAGAAGCCTGTGGGTCCTTGTACAAAGCCCAAGAGGAGGCTAATCGAGGGTCCTTGTTATAGCACAAGAGAAAGCTATGTAGTTTTTGAACTTATTTTGGCTCTAAGCAAATGGGTAAGAGGTTTCACCGGGAATAATTCCTCTTTGGGTGGATGTGTCCTATATTTTTGGATTCTAAGGTTTTTGCCAAGATGTTTCACCGGGAATAATTCATCTTGGGGGTTTGAACTACAGATCTCTAATTAGGAAAGAGCCTTCACCGGGAAGACATTCTCAATCCTAGGTCATATTCCTATAATATATATATAGTTTAACTGTCCTAGGGTTTACACTCAAACGTAGTTCTAAACAAATATATGTACAGTTTATATTTGACAGTAATTTAAATAAAGACTGTAAATTGAAAGCTTGTAAAGCCTAACCTGGATGGAGTGGAGGCCTTTGAAGAAGTATGTACAGAGCCTCAACAGTATTTTTATTGTTTTGTTGATAACAGTTGAATGTATATGATAAACAGTTAATGGTTTTTGAAAACAGAAGAAGTGAAGATGGACAAAGGTCACATAGGTATCTGAAGAGTTTCACCGGGAATAATGCCCTTCAAATACCAGAAGAATGTTTTGAAAACAGAAAGAAGATTTTGAAAATACAGTTTTGAAAACAAGCTAAGAAGAGAAGGTTTTTGGGACTTACACTCTATTAGAGGCCCAGTACTTTACAGTACTGGTGTAAAAGCAATTTGAAAATGATTTGGAATGATACAAGGTTTTGTTGTTTGAAAACCTTAATCATCCGTTTAATTAGAGATTGAAAACAAATTTGAATATTGACAAAAGTCAAATTAATTAAGGTAAAAATAAAGAACTTTTAACTAATTAAGACCTAAACAATTAGGGTTTTATCATAAAATTATTCACAAATTGATTAGGTTAAAATGATAATATATATATTTAAAGTATTTAAGAAAACACTTAAAAACATACTATTTTAAACCTAATTAAAATTCAAGAAAAACATAATATTTTTTATGATTTTTTGATTATTCACAAAATAGGTATATTAAATGATAAGTGTGTGAAAAATGAAGTGAAAATAAATTAATTTGATAGGTTAAATAAATATGTGAAGTTGTGAAGAAAAATGAAAGAAATTAGTGTTTAAAAAATAAGTTTTGGCCCTTGGAGGGTTTGAACCCACGCCCTTGAGGTCATTTCCTCAAAACTATACCACTGAGCCAACGCGCGTGTGGTGATAGTGACTTGCCTTCATTTGGTCATGTTTCAAAACAAGTTGTAAATCCTTAAAAAAATAAAAGAATCAAAAAGTCTGGGGCGAGGGGGATTCGAACCCCAGACTTGAGGCATGATGATACTAAGGGCGTATAGGTGGCCACTGGGGCAAGTTGTTCAGTCGTTAATAAAACGCACACCATTCAAAATAAAATAAACTCTCCCCTGAGAATTCAAATTTGCGCGCCACCACCATCTTCGTCTTCAACCTCAAGCTCTCCATTTTTGAATTTCAGAGCTTACTCGTTTCTCAACCATTTGCAACGATGTAAACATGAAACTTGCTCTAAATTCACTCACGATTCTAAATATGTAACTAACATGAACTATCATTAACTACATCTAACTAATTTACCAGAAATCGTGAAGAACCCTAAAATTTCAAAATTAAATTAAATGACTATACTGAAAGATAAATGGATGATGATAGAGGGTTTTCAATCCTCTGATGATGCTGAACAAGATAGAATCGAGCTATTTCACAAAGAGTTCTTAAATTAAAGAGAGGGAGTTCAGAAACTTACCTCTGAAAATGGAGGTCGTGAGGATGATGGAGAGCAACTGGGCTTGTATGAATGATCCCAAAAGCTTCCTTGTGGCTCAGTGATGCTAACTGAATGCTTGTAATGACCTCAAACCTCCTGAATTGTTCTATGGACCTCCCTCGATTTCAGCTTCAAGTGAACATGGAGGGTGTTGATTCTCGAGTTACAGATGAGCTGTAGCCATCTGGTTAGCTTCGCTATGACCTGAGGAGTGTGTCTGGATGATTGGCTTGCCTTGAAACCTTCTGAATCACTCCATGGACCTCCAACTGCAGATGCTCCAAAGTGAGAGCAACAATGGTGTTCCTCCACTTACAGAAGTGATCCAGGTGCTTAGATCACCTCAAATGACCTCCCTTGAGATGTTAGAATGCTCACTTCCCAAAGATAAGCTCTGGTTTGAAGAAATCGATTCTTCTTGCCAAAGAACTTTGAAAAACAATGAACAAGAGAAGAGAAAGAGAAAGCAAGTAATATGGTTGCTTTGGTGTGTTTTTTGAATGAGAATGAGGCCTCTATTTATAGGCAAATGTCTCAGTACTGATTGGGAGAGTGAGCTTGCTTAGTGAAGTAAGTTTGGTTTCTTAGCCATGAAGAAATTTCAAAGAATATCCAAATGTGATCATTGCATTTTCGAGCCACCTCCCCTATCCATTGATTCTATCTGATCTTAGGGGACAATTCAGATGCAAAGTGAGCTCTAATTGGTTGGTGAGAAGATTCCTTGGGTGATTCATCAATTTGCCATAAATTCTCAAATGTAATCATTACATAATCACATGTTCTTGTTTTAGGAATCTTCTTCAATTATCATGGCATGGTGAAAATGAATGCATGGCATGTTTGCAGATGTATTATGGGTCATGTAGCATCTGTATTTGAGGTCATGTGCACAAAACTTCAAAGTTCCAAAATGATGCATGACCTATAATTTCACTTCATGAGGCCAACTTTGAACAAGCATAACTCTTAGCTCAAATTGAATTTTGAGAAGGTTGAACACAATTTGGAAAGCCCTAAACATCTACTTTAAATCATTAGTTTGTGTCTTCTTCAGAATCCTTTGGGAAATTTGTGAAAAATGAGGCCAAAGTTGGAAGAAAACTAGGTTAAAACACTTAGAAAAATTTCTAAGTGTTTATGACCTAAACTTCAAAATTTCCAAAACTTCATAAATGGTTGATCTTTTGAAAAAAGTTCCCTTGTAAGATGTTGTTTTATTTGGCAAGATCTACAACTTTCACGTTGGAAGTTTTTTGAGTTGTGTAGGTGAAATTTTGAGATCTCACCATGCCTTCAAAAACCCTAATTCCCGACTTTTCGCTCCCTGATGAATTTCTTTGAATTTCTTTGGCCAAATGACTTTGACATCCATATATTGATGATATTGATCTTTGAAAGTCATTTTTTGACCAAAAACCTTAAAAGTCAATGATGATCCTTCACAGTTGACTTTTTCCTGACAAAGTGAATTTTTGGGCTTTTGTGTAGAAATAAGATCTTCTCCCCAAATGGATGATATAAATGGATTATATGGAGGTAGTAGAGATCCTTGAATCATGTCTTGAGTTTTGGATTCATGCCCTGATCAGAAGTCAACTATCTTGGTGAATTAGGTCAAAACCCTAATTTGTCGACCATGTGAAAATAATGACTGTAGACTTTGAATTGAAGTGTGATGTCTAGTAGATCTTGTCATATGAGTTATTTGAAGATGATTGATGTCTTTGAATGACCCTCTGAGGTTTTTTAGGGTTTCCCAAATGTGATCCCTGATTTTAGTCCTTGATAGGCTCAAAACCCTAGTCTGGTGACCCGAGTAAACCTGTACTCATATGACTGGATGTCTAATCAATCATAGATGAGAAAAGTGAAGTTTTTGAGCCCCATGATTGTATTAGAGACTAATCTTTGTATTGATTGATCCTTTGCCTGAGCTTTCTTGTCTTTGAGCATCCTCGATTAGGTACCAGATGGAGAAATGACTGCTCTGGGTACTTGTCTTGACCTGATGAAAAATCCTGAAGATATGCCATCTCAGGGGGGTCAAAAATTAGGGTATGACACATATCTTTTTGATTTTCCTCAAACAAAATTTATACAAATGGTTAAGAAAATTTTAGTATGCGATGATCATGAAAGGTCTTAGGACTTTGATCAAGAAGTTTTTGAAATACTTTGAAGTATGGCATGACTTTTCTTCAAATTCAAGTTTATATAATCAACATTATAAGCATCCATAAAATATAGCATGAAGATAAAAATTTGATTTACCAAACTATGATCTAAAACATGTTCATATCAACAATCAATTGTTCATCATAATCATTATCTCATTGTGTATCACTCAATTGAGCCAGTTTTTACCTAAATTATCAAACCATGCATCAACTATACAAATGTTTTGAATTTCATCCAAGTAATATTATAGGATACATGATCAGTCATGGATCTCTATGGTCTTTGTTTTTGGTAGTAATGTGGCTGAGCTACAAGAAACTTTGTTTTTCTAGGACTAAATGTGTCTATCATATAAGAGATCAATTTTTTATGTTTTATTTTTCAAAAGATCTCTTTCTTTTTACACCTCACAACCCCTTCTTTTGGTGATTTCTTCTTTTTGTAAATTTTAACATTTTTGTCTTTTCTTTTTGTTTGTCAAATTACATTCTTTTTCTTTAATCATATCATAATCACCATTTACTACTTGATTTCTTTCTCTTTTTTAAACATCTCCTTCCTCCCCAAATTTATCATTTTTGTACACCCTTGGAATTCTAGTTCTCTCATATCTATTAGACAAAGTATCAAAGGGGTTATCAAAGAATCACACCTTCACAAGGTAGACTTTTTGGCCAAGTAGTTTTTCACTCAAAAAACAAACAATGTCTTGATCATATCCATGAAAACATATACATCAAGTAATAGCAAGAATGATGCAAATATTATCATATTAAGAATGCATATATATTCTTATTCATTTATGTAAAACATGAGGAATGCAATTATCTCACTTGGTTTAGGTTTATTATTCTTGACTGTTATTTCTCTAAAATTACGATTAGCATGAATTTTGGTAAAACTAACTTGGAAGCAACATGTTGAAAAAGATGTTTCTTGTTGCAGACTCAACATGTTGAATGCGATGTCCTAACCATGATATAGGACATATGGTATGTCACAGTTTATAGTTTGGATATAGTTGTTTACTTAAAGATTATTGAATATTTTATGAATATTAATAGATTTTATGTGGCGTCCAAGACAGATGAATAAAAGATTTGTTGATTTTTTTTTGTTTTCTAAATGTTGAGACATTTTATGAAAAACTAGATTGAAGACCTATTTGCTTGCAGATTCCACTGACTAACATTTTTTGCTAATGTCTCTAATTGTGTGGAATCTCTGGTGTATGGATGTGTATTCTCTACTAGGCTAAGAATTATATATGTTTGATTTATTTTCAAACACATGTGGAGAAACATGTCGAGTGAGATGTCCTATGCAGGATCATACGACATTGTGTCTGCGCGTTAAGCTGGGCTTTTGGAATCTGTTGTGTTTGTTATCGATACAAAATATTTTGGGAATGTTATGTAATCCAATATGGCGCTTAATTTAAGGATAAAATATTTTATCTATTTTTCAATATGTATTAATAGTTTCTAAATAATGAGATTATTTAGGAAACTAATGATTAAAGACCTATTTTTATGGAGAAGCTTTAGCTGATTTTTAGCAGTCTCCTTGCTGTGTTTTGAAGCCCAAACCAAGACCATATGTGTGCTTTGAATAGAAAATAACAAACCTAATTAAAGATTAGAACTTACGGTTTAATAGGCCAGGGTTTGTGTGCTAATTGTGAGCCTAACTAATATCATTCTTGATAGAAGAGAAGGACAATTTTATGGTGTTATAAGTTCTATCATTCATTCATAAGCTGTTAAGTATTGAATGTTTGTATGGCACTTAGGTATCATTGATACATTGATCTAAGTGTGTGTTGCTTAGTTCTCAAACTATTGTTCTTGATCCAAGATTTTAAGCAAGATCAAGTATTATACTTGATTAAGAGGTTCTTAATCTAGTATAATTTGTAATTGAAGATTGAGGTAAAGAGCCGACAATATCAGTAACTGGGATTATTATTGTGAGACATCATTGTGGTGATTGGGAGTGACAGAGGTTTCTCATATCTACGAGGTTTCTAGGTAGAAGTTGCATTGGGTAGAGGTTAAGTGTAAACCAGAGGTTGTTTGCATAGAACTTCAAATTGATACTACTGATAATGGATTTCCTTCATGGCTTTGTAGCACCCATAGTAGGTGTTGTTGTACACTGAACTGAGTTAGCAATTCTGGGTGTTTAGTTTCTTTTCAACATTGTTTTAAATCATGTTTACCATGCCATTGTATGTTGTTCAGAGATCAATGTCTTGACATCTCTTAGGACATCTAAGATCAGAATAACAAAATTTCAATTGGTATCAGAGTAGCCATCTTGTTTTGTATCCGAGTGAGATTCAGGGAAGATACTTTCTAGTTCAATGGACAGGGAATGGGGATTTAAAAATTAACTCCGTGAAGAGCAAGGAATACATGAAAGTGTTTGATAGAGGAAAGTGTGTGGAGTGTTGTGGCTGCAGATAAGAGGGAACCATATTTGTATTGCAGTATAGAGTGTGTGCAGGGACACATGCCTCAAACATGTCCTGACTTCGTGTTTGAGAAAAGTTGGGAGAATTTAGTTTTCTTTACAAAGTTTTTGTATGTCTCTATGTGAAGTATCTATGAGAACCATTAGGGGTGTTACTCTGAAGGGGTATTATTTCTTAGTTGTACCAGGGGGAGCACTGGTCTTATCTGAAATTGTCAAGTATGACTGAAGGTGGTTGAGGAGTTTCTTATTTTTTTCTGTTGCATGGGTATCTGATGAAAAACCTACGGTAGTCCCTTGTGGTTTTGGTGAATACCACTAAGTTAAGAACATTATGAGCTCATCTGAAGATTTACCCTATGATATGGTGATACCTGGAAGATAGCTTCAAGAAGCTTGTTATAGTTGCCAAAGATTCTTGAGGCTCCTCCAAGTTAAACAAAAAAGGAGCTCTAAATAAAGGCAAGAGCCATGATCCTTTAGGTTATGGTATGGACTCTTATGGAGGATCCCTTAGGATGTTTCTAGGAAGAATGTAAAATCTTGGTATTGAATGAGCTGGATACCTTGAGGTCGTCTTAGTTCATGGTCTCGGGAGGAAAGTGATCCTGACCTTGTTTTTACTGGGGTGGCAGGAAGATGGAAGAACTTGAGAATGATCAAGAATGGTTATATCCTTTTGTGTGAGAAGTAATTCCTTCAAAACTAAGCTCAATAATATGCTTATTGGAAAGGGAACTAATGTCACACTAGATGTTGGAACATCTCATCAGCAAAATATGGATAATCCTTTTGAACAAGGGAATGACATAACATATGCTCTGGTTGCTCAACAAATGTGTAAATGATCATACTTGTTTGGAATTTTCCTATGAAATTGAAGAACCATCTGGGTTGTGTGTCTAAGGAAGTTCTATTCAAGAAACATGTCTTAGATAAGTAGTTTGGTCAAAAGGTGATAAACACTTTGATTACTTATTGGGTCAGTTTATTTTTTATTCATGTAAGTATAGGGATGTCAACGGGGCAGGGAATGTTCGGAGGATGTTTCCCCGCCTCCGCCCCACACTCATATTTCTCCCCTGTCCCCATCCCCATTCCCCGTCACGGATATCAAATTTTTTTAAAAAATCTTTACTATTTGATCAAAATTGTAATAGTAGTATTTTGTTATTTTTCTTCTTTTTAAAGAAAAACAAAAAAATGCAAAAGCACTTTCTGTTTCTAATTTTTTCTATAAAAAAAAAATATTCAAACGAACTTGTTGCTACAATGCATGCCTTTGTAAAACCATGATGTAATGCGACAATACATAACCAAAACACAACAATAATCCCCAATAAGTATGTGTCTCCATCTTGCGTTAATTTACTGCTACATTACCACGTCTAGCACAATTGATTGATTATGCGTGAGTGTGGAATAAAAATGGATACATTATACATTATATAATACATTATTATATATATTTTTTAAAACAATACATTATATTATACAATAAAACAAAACAAAAACGATTCATCCACTAATGACTCTTCATTTTCTTATACATTAATATTTTTTTTATAAAAAAAACATGTTAAATTATATGATTATATATTGAATAATATAAAAAATATATATAATATGTTCGGGGTCGGGCAATCTGCGGGGCGGGGGATACTTTTTCAATCCCTGCCCCAAAGTGTCATCGGGGGAACTTTTCCCTCCATCCCTATTCCCACAGAGGAAAAAATACCCAATTTCAGAGCTCCGAACAAATAATCCCCACGAAGATCTCCGTTAATTGATGCAAATTGGCATCCCTATGTAAGTAGGAATGCAGAGGATAAGCTCTAATGGAGATTGGTTATCTCAACCAGATTCTTTATAGGTCAAAAGGATCCAATTTTGTGTGATCTTATGGAATAGGCTCTGTCTGAGTGGAGGAAAAAATGACTCTAAGGAGTAACTGACCTAGATGGCCAACTTGTGGTTCTCTTAAATTAGATGGTGGATGGGTACTCAAAATTGAGATCATTATTTAGTTTGTGAGACTATGGAACCTTTGTAATGGAAAAGACACCCAAGGTAGGATGATGCTTGAAATTAAGTCTAAAGGATAGATCACTAAGACTATATCAGGCGATGTTGATATATGATCCGACCTTGAAGGATGATTAGCTGCAGTAATACGGTGAACTCACTTTAAAGAAATGTCGCGGTAAGCAAGAGTCGCCACCGACTTTTATTTTATCCAAATTAGTAGAAAGACTAAAAGAACAGAAAAAACCTTTTAAAAGAATTTTGAGTTCGGGAGGTAATTTATACAAAGGGAAGGTGTAAGGCACCCTTTGCATCCATGGTTTTCCATGAGCTCTTAATTGCTTAGCTCACTTTGTTTTCAAAATGTTTGAAGTGTCGTGTGTGAATAGTAAAAACTTTGTTTAAGGACTTTAACTTGTAAATAAGCGTAGCCTTGTTTGAAAGTATTTGAAAAGAGAGTGGAAAAAGAGTTTTGAATTTGAATCAGAGCAAGCAATTAGTAGCAATTACCCTAAGTTTGAAAAATTGTTCTTTTAGCTTTTCGATTTGAAAAGGCTATCCATACCATAAAGAGGGTAGGAAGTCTTTGCATTGGATGTAAAGGGTCATCGAGGAAGCATCGTTCGCCATAAAACTATCCCTACCATATAAAGAGTAGGTAATCTTAGGGAAGGATAAAATAGTCATTTAGGCAACAGGCGAGGATACCTTAGCAATTGGGACAATCATCATTTACCGAGGCAACTTCGAAGGGACTATGATCTTATGATGATGATGATAATGAACTGAAGGTAACATTTGTTTTGCTTTAGGTATCCTCGAAATCGAGGGACTTGACTACTTTTCACACATAAAGGCAACAGACATCAAGGCAACAGACATCAAGGCAACAAGAAGGGTTACCCTAAAGGTGTGTGTGTCACAATGATGTGGTTAAATTCAGATATATTTATCTTATAATTTAGGCAAACTAAATTTATTAGCAGGCTTGCACTCCCTAGGATTACTAACCACGCAGAAAAATAAAGGCAGAATTAAAAGTTTCTACGCTATTACAATAAACACCTGTGGGCAGAAAAATAAAGGTAGGAAAATAAAATCCTAAATCTATTACAATAAACACCTACAGAGGCAAAACAATAGAAAACCTAAGCTATTACAAGGCTTTGGGGCAGATACAGAAATTAGGCAAATGAATAAAATAAACATAAAAAAGGCAAACCTCAAATGGGGAACAAGTTAACCATAGTTAATAGAATAAATAAGGCAAGGCAAAAAAGCGAATGAAAATAAAAAGGTAAAAAATAAAGGAAAATTAAAAGGTTTTTGAAAACAACAGGACGAACCCTGATTTTAAAATATTTATATAAAAAGGGTTCGTAAAAACAGTGATTAATAGTCATGATGAAAAATAGTTAGCCAAAAATAAAATCAAGGTTTGAAAACATAAAAATAATTAATTAACCTAAAATTAAATTAATTAGCCTAAAAATAATTATTAGCCTAAAAATAAATTTATTAGCCTAAAATAATTATTAGCCTAAAAACAAATTAATTAGCCTGAAAATAAATTAATGTGATAAAATCCTAACCCTAATTCATGAAAATGGACAACATCTACCTATTATATATTTTAGGGTTAATGGTTAAAAAAGAGATTTTACCAAGATTTTCAAGGGCAATGAAGCAAACAAATAAGTGTAAGGAAGAATTGACACCTGCTCCCTTTGGCCAAAGGAGGTACCTGCAAAAATAAAATAATAATAAGAATAAGAATATTAGTAATAGTAATAATAATAACACAAGAAAAGAATTGGGGTTTAACAAATTAAATTATGGACAAAATTACCAATAACCTTGATTTGGCCAAATACCAAAAGGTTTTTGGCCAAAAAAGCAATTGGGGTACCATCCACTTGGTCAATTCATAGAAAACCTGTTCATAAACCAACACAATGTTACGGTTAAGAAAACAAATGGAAAAATAGAAAAGTGATTAAAATAAAATCAAAAAAATATAAAAACCCGATTATAAATCAAATAAAATAAGAACACTAAACTACAATGTTTTTTAGATTTTTTTGAAAATATGAAAATAGAAATTAAATCAAATAAAATAGAAAAAAAGAGGAATTTGCGATTTTTAGGGTCGAAATCCTTTAGAAGTCTATTCTAAAGGAGCACTGTTCTAAGATTTTTTTCTGAACTTATGGAAAAAATTCGGAGCAAATCGAAACAGTAGTTTCAGAATTCGACTGATAGGCTGGAAAATTTATTACTGTGCTACAACCGAAATTGCAACCCTGAAGAAGGAGAAGTAGGAGAAAATATTTTTTGTGTTTGTGAGAAGAGAGTCAGAATAAGGGTTAGAATTGTTAGTCCCTAATATATAAAAAATATTAGTATTTATAAAAAAAATATTAGGTTAAAAAACAATGGGCTTGGACTCTAAAATAGATTTAATTAGTAATAAAAATAAAATTCTAATAACTATTAATTATAATACTAAATAATAATAATAGTTAACTAATTATAATATAATTAGAAATAAAAATATAAAACTAATAATAACTGAATTAAAACTATAATAATAATAATAATAATAATAATAATAATAATAATAAAACATCTATTTGATATAATATTTCTAAATCTTTAATATAATACTAATAACAAAACTAATGCTTAAAATAAAAAAGTAACTTCTAAAAATGATATATATTTTTTTGTAATTTTTGAATATATTTTACTAAAAGGAGTATAAAAATTAAGATTTAAAGAAACAAGATGTTTTAAACTTCTTGATAAAAAAGAAGAAAATTATAACTAAAGAAGTTAAAAGATAATAAAAAATGGAAAAAAAAGTTAGAAAATAAAATAAAGGTTAGAAGTGAGATTCGAACCCGGGACCTTTCGGTCGTGCGTCTTTTGCCCTCAAATTCTTACCGATTGCGCTACGTCAATTATTTGAAATAAAATGACATAGACAATTATAAGAGGGCAAATTTTGGGGTATGACAGCTGCTCCTGTTCAATCTTCTTAAACTTGAGGATGCAGAGTGGTTTGTATACCAATCGGTATTTGAAGATGGAAGAGAAATGAACACTAGAATATCCAGAAATTTGCCCTTGATGATGCAGGGACTTTTTGCCGGAGATGGGCTTAAAGATGCCATCCAGATGATGGCAGGAGGATGTGTGAGATGGGCTTAAAGATGCCATCTAGTTTTGATAATATGAGAGTCAGAATGAGTCGTACGTTAGACTGTATGTGAAAAGATATACTTAGGATAAGTCGTACGTTAGACCGAATCCACTGTATTGATAAATGTCAAAGTAAGCCGTACGTTAGGCTGTACTTTAGGAAGAGTCATATGTTAGACTAGGTCCAATTGCATCGATAGATGTCTGGAAAGCCGTACGTTAGGCTGTAGGATGGGTCAAACGTTAGACCGGATCCAATTTGCATTGATAAATGTCTAGATAAGTAAGTCGTACGTTAGGCTGTACTTTAGGACGAGTCATGCGTTAGACTGGGTCCGATTGCATTGATAAACGTCTAGAAAAGTCGTACGTTAGGCTGTAGGATAGGTCGTACGTTAGACCAAGTCCCCAGTGTTGATAGGTGTCAGAATACACCATACGTCAGGTTGTATCCTAGGATGATTCGTACGTTAGATTGAATCCTTTGTATTGAGAAGTACCAGAATGAGTCGTACGTTAGGCTGTATCTGATCTCAGATGTATTGAGAAGTGTTTGTTGGAGGTTGATCGTGTCAACACTGTTTGTAGTAACTGAATTAGATCTTGGAAATATGATCGTGTCTACACCATTCGTGGTGATAGAATTAGATCTTTGAATGTTGATCGTGCCAGCACCGTTCGTAGTAACTGAATTAGACCTTGTAAGGATGATCGTGTCTACACCGTTCGTGATGATAGAATTAGATCTTTGAATGTTGATCGTGTTAACACCGTTCGTAGTAACTGAATTAGACATTGGAAGGATGATCGTGTCTACACCGTTCGTGATGATAGAATTAGATCTTTGAATGTTGATCGTGTCAGCACCGTTCGTAGTAACTGAATTAGACCTTGGAAGGATGATCGTGTCTACACCGTTCGTGATGATAGAATTAGATTTTGAATGTTGATCGTGTTAACACCGTTCGTAGTAACTGAATTAGACCTTGAAAGGATGATCGTGTCTACACCGTTCGTGATGATAGAATTAGATCTTTGAATGTTGATCCTGTCAGCACCGTTCGTAGTAACTGAATTAGACCTTGGAAGGATGACCGTGTCTACACCGTTCGTGATGATAGAATTAGATCCTTGAATGTTGATCGTGTCAGCACCGTTCGTAGTAACTGAATTATATCTTAAGAGGTGATCGTGTCTTCACCGTTCATGGTGATAGAATTATATTCTTCGAAATAGAATACCATAACGGGTCATACCTTAGACCATATATGATGGAGGACGTCAGAACAAGTCATGCATTAGACCATATTTGAAGGAGAATATTAGACCATATCTGTTGGAGGGTGTCAGAACGAGTCGTGCATTAGACCATATCTGTTGAAGGATGTCTGAACGAGTCGTACATTAGACCATATCTATTGAAGGATGTCAGAACGAGTCGTACATTGGACCATATCTATCGAAGGATGTCAGAAAGAGTCGTACATTAGACCATATCTGAGGAAGAATATCATAACGAATCATACATTGGATCATATCTGATGGAAGACGTCAGAACGAGTCGTACATTAGACCATATCTGTTGGATAATGCCAGAACGAGTCATACATTAGACGATATCTGACGTAGAATACCAAAACGAGTCATACATTAGACCATATCTGATAGAGAATACTTGCTTGTTAGAGTTGATAAGTTATTTGATGAAGTTTTGGAATGTAAAAAGACTTGTCAGCATGAACCATCAGCTTGATTATATCTGAGAGGAGTGCTTGTCGAGATGGAATCTAAAAACAAAGTTAGAAATATGCAATGTCACGATGCATGGTATGTATTTTGTAATGATTGATTATGAATGATGTATGTATGTCAAATGTTGTCAATGACGATAGCAAATTGTAGCAGTGCTGGGTGGGGAAAATAAATCCCTGGCTGTTGTGAAGAATACGGAGTATAAATCTTCCATTGGGGATCTTTTGAATTCTGCTTGGGGATGAAAGCAATTTGAATGGTTAATCTTGATGTATCCTAATTGGGGATAAGAGAGTTGGATGACTCTGGAAAGAGAAGTATTGGAGAATAGGTGATGTCAAAGATATAAACTCAGTTGGGGGATTAAAGATCATGTTGGGGAGAGACCATTTGAGTATATCTTCTCGAGGATTACTCTGTGGGGATTTGATCTTGTGAAAGCGGCTCTGTGGGAAAGCGTGGATGCTTTGAACATTGCCCCCAATGGTTATAGTAAAAACCATTCCTGGACTCGTATTGATTGGGACCCAACAAAGAGTATTGATCGAAGTGTTGTACATGCCTTGCATAGCTTTACCCCAGCTTTTAGGGAATTTGAAGAGATTCGCCTCGCGAGGACCTTATTAGATGTATACTACGGGTGATATGCCCCTAGTACTTAGTATGATGCCCCTGACGGATCGGGAAGTAGCTTCAGACCTACTTGGGTGTATGCCTTGGTTCTTGCGAGATTTTTGGAATCATGACCTGATTGCCCCAGATTGATTGGACAAAGTATGTCATGCCCCTTGTATACATTGCTTTTAATCAACTGAGTCAGTTATAAGAGATGTTGCTGCTGAAATAGTTTCGTCTGTCGGGATGACTTTTAGCCATTAGTCGTACCCTGTGCAGATTCTTCCTGGTGCTAACATTTGAAATTATGTAGCAGAATATGTTTAATAATGAATTCATGAGATACAATGCATATGTCTGTCTTGAGTTTTTGAAAAACATTAAAACGGGAGATGTAAAAGCGTGATATTTGTAAAAACGTGATGTTTGTAAAAATGAAATATCAACTCAGCATTTTGGTAATCCTTAAGGAGTCAGGATACCTTTTTGGTGATAGTATGCTTTCGAACTAACCATGCTTCAATTAGGACTTTCAAGGGTTGTAACGTGGCTTGGTTCACGGTTTAAGAAACAAAGGATAATGGCTCAAAGTTTATTTGTACCCATCCCAATCTTCATGATGTTCCTCGATCATATGCTCAGTTAACTTTGCATTTAAGTTCTAGTTGGTCTTGAAGTCATACCACTAACATTTGATGATGGTTAAAGCGTTGTAAGTTTATTTGGACAGGCAGTCGTCCTTTTTAATTATTTTTTGTCGAGGATTTGTAGTGACCTCTTTTTTGACTTTGATTTTGTTATCCCTAACTTTTGCCTGAACTGTTTATTTTCTGATTACAGTCAGCGGGATGTTTTGACTTTTGATAAGTCTCCTTCATAGGTTTTGACTTAGCATTTTTCTCTTTTTCTTCTTTTTTATGGATATTGACTGCCTGATTTTGGAATTACGGGAATCCATCATCACTTGTGTAAAGCAACTGGTATAATTGAGTTAACTGAGTAACTACCCTGCCCCGGGTTATGATCAAGGTTTTTAATTTGCACGTGAAGAAACTTCTACTCCTTAGGCTCAAAGGGGTTGACGAGGGATTAACATCCTTATATCTCCACTGTTTAGGAATTGAAACAATGCCAGTACATCGTCAGCATAGTTTGTTCAAAAGCATACTGTATGAGGTTGTGGTATCATTTTAGTCATCCTCCCTTAAAAGGCTTACAACTTAGCAGGAGTTGAATATCACAAAAACATATGAAAAGTAAAGACATAATTTAAAATGAGTGATAGCGAAATAATTTATTCAAGACAAACATATGCAATGCACTGACGATGATTGTTAAAACAGATAATGTCTATCATGAGTCAAATGTTTAAACAAATAGAAAAGAAACTTGCAAATGAAAGTAGATCTAATGATCCAAAGGTTCGTCCGTCTAGACGTCAATCAGTCTTATTATGACTAGGCATAGGAGCGGTGATCACCATAGGAGTTTTTAGGAGGGTTGAATTTGGTTTTCCCGTCATTGATCAGATCTTGAATCTTATTCTTCAATGTCCAGCAATTGTTTGTGTAATGTCCAGGACTGTTGGAATGGTACGCGCACCTCACATTGAGTTTATAGCCAGGAGCGGAGGTGTTAGAATTCTTAGGAGCATCCCTCAGAGTAATCAATCTGATCTTCAACAGATGTTATATTGATCTTGGTGAATTGACTCTTAGGTACATCTGGCTTACGTTGTTATTGTGGAACTGGTGTAGAGATTCAGAGTATCTGGGGTTCGAGCTTCTGGAATGTGTATCTGATGAGAATGTTTCAGAATGTCCGGGGTTTGAGCTTCCGAAATGTATATCTGATTGGAATGTTTCAGAAGTATGGGGGTCGAGCTTCTAGATTGTTCATCTAATTGGAACTTTCAAAATGTTTGGGGTTCGAGCTTCCAGAATGTATATCTGATTGAAATGTTTCAGAAGTCTGGGGGTCAAGCTTCCAGAATGTTCATCTGATTGGGATTGATTTGTTGATGGTATTTGTCTGACCAGATGTTCGACCTGAAAGGCAAAGTTAGTTTTATGTGATGTTATGAATGCAAATGTAATCTTTTCAAGGATCTTTAGGAATTTAGTTAGCAACATTCGAAAATGATTTGGTCGCGTCTTTGTCTGAAGAATTCTGACTTTTGTCTTTGAACGTCTTTCTTTGAGAATCAAGCTCTCCATATCAAGTGGGTCATCGCCTCTGATTCGGGATACTCGTGAATTTGAAGGTACATAGCTAGAGGAAAATAAATCCTCTTGCCCCTTGATAGGTATAATGTCTCTGATTTGGAAGATGGATGGACAGAGGAAAATAAATCCTCTTTCCATTTGATTAAGAATTTAGTCCTTGATGAGAGCACCTGAAATTGTGCGTCCTACATTCCTAAGATCCTTGAAAGGGTTAGTCGTTCATGCTATGTTATGATGTCATGATGGTATGTGAATGTAATGTGTCGGGTATGTTGTAAGATAATAAGGACAAACAAATCCTACAAACGAAACCTGCAAGGAAAACAAAGGTTAGTAGCAAACACAAACAAGTCACACAAGTGTCCTTAGGTTTAGAGGCTTGTATGGAGTTCGTAGGTAAGTACCCTCCCCACTGAAATTTAGTTAGTTCAACCTGTCCTATATAAAGATCGAGTTCTAGGGAGCTCATATCATTGACCTTTCTCGAAGGCACTTATTTCAGTTCAGCAATCGAATCACCGACCGAAAATGTTCTGAAAGTCCAATCCATATGAGTGTAGCTTCGAGTATCAACCAACATCAGTCGGAACCAAAGCCAACCATCTTGCTACTTTCTAATAGGCCAAAGTCAAGTTCCACTAGGGTTCTAAGGGAAAATTAGTGCTTAATGACACCACGCAGCAGCCAAGTGTTTCCTCAAGTCGGATCCCAAGGAACACCAGGACAAACCAATGTGTCACCCTAACGATGGCCACCATATCAACTGCAGCAGTATACGCCGTGCAGTCTCCTTGATCTCATGCCATTTACCTAAGGTAATCAGATCCGGGTTAGGATCTTTCACACAAGTAAACCCAAACAGGCCCACAAATATAAAGCAAACAATGCAAACATTTAAAGCGAATCCTAAACTTTAAGGTAACCCCTCTTTTATTCGAAAGCATCCCCAGCAGTGTCGCCAGTTCAGTAATACGGTGAACTGACTTTAAAGAAACGTCGCGGTAAGCAAGAGTCGCCACCGACTTTTACTTTATCCAAATAAATAGAAAGGCTAAAATAACAGAAAAAACCTTTTAAAAGAAATTTTGAGTTTGGGAGGTAATTTATACAAAGGGAAGGTGTAAGGCACCCTTTGCATCCATGGTTTTTCATGGGCTCTTAATTGCTTAGCTCACTTTGTTTTCAAAATGTTTGAAGTGTCGTGTGTGAATAGTAAAAACTTTGTTTAAGGACTTTAGCTTGTAAATAAGCGTAGGCTTGTTTGAAAGTATTTGAAAAGAGAGTGGAAAAAGAGTTTAGAATTTGAATCAGAGCAAGCAATTAGTAGCAATTACCCTAAGTTTGAAAAATTGTTCTTTTAGCTTTTCTATTTGAAAGGGCTATCCATACCATAAAGAGGGTAGGAAGTCTTTGCATTGGATGTAAAAAGTCATCGAGGAAGTATCGTTCGCCATAAAATTGTCCCTACCGTATAAAGGGTAGGTAGTCTTAGGGAAGGATAAAATAGTCATTTAGGCAACAGGCGATGATACCTTAGCAATTGGGACAATCATCATTTACCGAGGCAGCTTCAAAGGGACTATGATCTTATGATGATGATAATGAACTGAAGGTAACATTTGTTTTGCTTTAGGTATCCTCGGAATCGAGGGACTTGACTACTTTTTACACATAAAGGCAACAGACGTCAAGGCAACAAGAAGGGTTACCCTAAAGGTGTGTGTGTCACAATCATGTGGTTAAATTCAGATATATTTATCTTATAATTTAGGCAAACTAAATTTATTAGCAGGCTTGCACTCCCTAGGATTACTAACCACGCAGAAAAAATAAAGGCAGAATTAAAAGTTCCTACGCAATTACAATAAACACCCGTGGGCAGAAAAATAAAGGCAGGAAAATAAAATCCTAAATCTATTACAATAAACACCTGCAGAGGCAAAATAATAGAAAACCTAAGCTATTACAAGGCTTTGGGGCAGATATAGAAATTAGGCAAATGAATAAAATAAACATAAAAAAAGGCAAACCCCAAATGGGGAACAAGTTAACCATAGTTAATAGAATAAATAAGGCAAGGCAAAAAAGCGAATGAAAATAAAAAGGTAAAAAATAAAGGAAAATTAAAAGGTTTTTGAAAACAACAGGACGAACCCTGATTTTAAAATATTTATAATAAAAAGGGTTAGTAAAAACAGTGATTAATAGTCATGATGAAAAAATAGTTAGCCAAAAATAAAATCAAGGTTTGAAAACATAAAAATAATAATTAATCTAAAATTAAATTAATTAGCCTAAAAATAATTATTAGCCTAAAAATAAATTTATTAGCCTAAAATAATTATTAGCCTAAAAACAAATTAATTAGCCTGAAAATAAATTAATTTGATAAAATCCTAACCCTAATTCATGAAAATGGACAACATCTACCTATTATATATTTTAGGGTTAATGGTTAAAAAAGAGATTTTACCAAGGTTTTCAAGGGCAATGAAGCAAACAAATAAGTGTAAGGAAGAATTGACACCTGCTCCCTTTGGCCAAAGGAGGTACCTGCAAAAATAAAATAATAATAAGAATAAGAATCTTAGTAATAGTAATAATAATAACACAAGAAAAGAATTGGGGTTTAACAAATTAAATTATGGACAAAATTACCAATAACCTTGATTTGGCCAAATACCAAAAGGTTTTTGGCCAAAAAAGCAATTGGGGTACCATCCACTTGGTCAATTCATAGAAAACCTGTTCATAAACCAACGCAATGTTACGGTTAAGAAAACAAATGGAAAAATAGAAAATTGATTAAAATAAAATCAAAAAAATATAAAAACCTAATTATAAATCAAATAAAATAAGAAATCGAAACTACAATTTTTTTTAAGATTTTTTTGAAAATATGAAAATAGAAATTAAATCAAATAAAATAGAAAAAAAGAGGAATTTGCGATTTTTAGGGTCGAAATACTTTAGAATTCTATTCTAAAGTAGTATTGTTCTAAGGTTTTTTTCTGAACTTCTGGAAAAAATTCGGAGCAAATCGAAACAGTAGTTTCAGAATTCGACTGATAGGCTGAAAAATTTATTACTGTGCTGCAACCGGAATTGCAACCCTGAAGAAGGAGAAGTAGGAGAAAATATTTTGTGTGTTTGTGAGAAGAGAGAGAGTCAGAATAAGGGTTAGAATTTTTAGTCCCTAATGTATAAAAAATATTAGTATTTATAAGAAAAATATTAGGTTAAAAAACAAAGGGCTTGGACTCTAAAATAGATTTAATTAGTAATGAAAATAAAATTCTAATAACTATTAATTATAATACTAAATAATAATAATAATAGCTAACTAACTATAATATAATTAGAAATAAAAATATAAAACTAATAATAACTGAATTAAAAATATAATAATAATAATAATAATAATAATAATAATAAAACATCTATCTGATATAATATTTCTAAATCTTTAATATAATACTAATAACAAAACTAATGCTTAAAATAAAAAAAAAGTAACTTCTAAAAACGATATATATATTTTTGTAATTTTTGAATATATTTTACTAAAAGGAGTATAAAAATTAAGATTTAAAGAAAAAAGATGTTTTAAACTTCTTGATAAAAAAGAAGAAAATTATAACTAAAGAAGTTAAAAAATAATAAAAAATGGAAAAAAAAGTTAGAAAATAAAATAAAGGTTAGAAGTGAGATTCGAACCCGGGACCTTTCGGT
Source organism: Vicia villosa (assembly GCF_029867415.1). Taxonomy (NCBI): domain Eukaryota; kingdom Viridiplantae; phylum Streptophyta; class Magnoliopsida; order Fabales; family Fabaceae; genus Vicia; species Vicia villosa. The sequence continues at coordinate 229,936,323 of NC_081180.1, read as the reverse complement.
CGTGCGTCTTTTGCCCTCAAATTCTTACCGATTGCGCTACGTCAATTAATTGAAATAAAATGACATAGACAATTATAAGAGGGCAAATTTTGGGGTATGACAGCTGCTGATGTTTGATTCATATGTGTTTCATGCCAGGGGATGTGTATTAAACACTATGGATGTTGTCTCCAGAACCATAGTAAATGGTCAAGACCTGTGCTCAAGAATGATGTCTGAAGTAATGTTAGAACACCAACTCTGTGATCCCTCTTCAGAAAAGGAGGTTATTTATGAAGTCCACAACGAGATGATCACTTATTAGAGTGTCTGACCATGATGTTCTACCCTGTAGGTATCATGAATTGTTGAGGGAAACTGTGTAGGAAGAACCATGAAGAAAGGGTTCTTTCACAAGATTGTGCATGTGGCTGATGTCAGATCGTTTATGCTTGACATATTTCTAACCAAGAAGGAATTTGTGTATTTTCCTGATGATTTAGTGCAGGATTGTAGTCTAAACAATATGCTTTAGAAAGTGCATGAGATTTTATTTCTCTCTATGGTATTCTAGTGTACGGATAACTTGAAAGAGCTACAAAAGTCATGCTTCTTTGAGATCTTTTTGGATAGCTTGAATGAAAGTCTTCTAAGCATATTAAGTCCTGTAGGGTGTAAATGTCCTGGCCATATCTTCCATTGAGTGTATGATGAACTTACTTGTACCAACAACGGCTACTAGGTGCATGGGAAGAGTATTAAATAAAGTGATATGATCTGTATGGATATAAGGAGGTAAGATCATCTTTTACAAGAATTGTTTGGGAATAATGTGTTAGTCTGGATCGTATGAAGCAAGCAAACTGATACTTTGTTTGTCAAACCAAGTGTGCACTACATCTTGTCCATTCAGAGAGTCAAAACAACGTGTATGGATCAGCTATGTCTTTGTCAGTTGTATAAATTTTTTGTCCTTTTCTATGAGAATGTGAAGTTATACATGTGATTTCATCTGATGTTCAAGGGTTCATCATCATTAGGGGAAATTTCTATCCGTGAAAGGGGAGCATGATAGTCTGTCATGCTTGTTGGTACTACTGGTGTGGTGGTGCTCTATGTGCAAGGATGTCATATCAGATGTTCTAACATCTTGCTAATGTGTGAGGTTGGACTTCTATGGTCTTATCTGCAGTTGCTTATACTGTCTCTGATGTATGAACTAGGGAAGTTCGTAGATTTTTCTCTTGAGGGAGATAATTGATTTGTAACTGCATATTCTACTGACATATCTTATATTTGCAGTATGTATCTCTAAGTTTGTAATGATTTGGTAGTTTTAGCCAAAATTTGTCAAAGGGGGAGATTATTGTTGGTTCTATGATTTTAGTATTGGCTAAATTTGGCTAAAACATGGTTCTGACCAGATATTGTTGAAGAGTTCACAACATCATTGTTGTTGTAATGACATCTGGTATATGATGGTGATGATATTGATGGTGGAAATGTTTCTTCAGATGGTGATGCATTTGCTGGTGATGATGCTGGTGGAGAAGGAGAAGAGTATGAAGTTGGTTCTTTTAAGGGTTAATTGCCCAGGATATATTTAGCATTTGTGCACAATATGCTACTTAACTCTATATGCTAATGTGTTATGGTGGTTTTCCTTTTTGGGTAGTTGCTTACCTTTGTCATATTATCGCTAAAAAGGAGGAGTAATGTGTGTGTGCACTAACCACTTATTGACCGCTGCTATTGAGAAGGAGAATTTTTATTGGCATGAATTTTGATAAAACTAAATTGGAAACAACATGTTGAAAAATATGTTTCTTATTGAAGGCTCAACATGTCGAATGCAATGCCCTTAGCAGAATTATAGGACATCTGGTCTGTCACAGTTTATAATTTTGATGCAATTGTTTACTTACAGATTATTGAATATTATATGAATATTAATAGACCCCATGTGGCGTCCAAGACTAATGAGTCAGAGACTTTGTTGGTTTATTCTATTTTCTAAATGTAGAGACATTTTAGGAATGTTGAGACAATTTAGGAAATCTAGATTGAAGACCTATTTGCTTGCAGATTCCACTGACTAACATTTTTGCTAATGTCTCTGATTGTGTGGAATCCCTGGTGTATGTGTGTTCTCTGCTAGGCTGAGAATTATATATCTTTGATTTATTTTCAAACACATATGGAGAAACATTTCGAGTGAGATGTCCTATGCAGGATCATACGACATCGTGTATGTGCGTTAAGTTGAGCTTTTGGAATCTATTGTGTTTGTTACAGTTGCAGAATATTTTGGGAATATTATGTAATCCAATATGGCACTTAATTTAAGGATACCAGATTTTATCCATTTTTCAAGATGTATTCAAAGTTTCTAAATAAGGAGATTATTTAGGAAACTAATGATTGAAGACCTATTTTCAAGGAGAAGCTTTAGCAGATATTTAGCAGTATCCTTGTTGCGTTTGAAGCCCAAATCCATACCAGATGTGTGCTTTAAATACAAGATTACAAATCTAATTGAAGAGTAGAACTTATGGTGTAAGTGGTCAGGGTTTGTGTTCTAATTGAAGAGTAGAACTTAATCTAGTATCGTTTGCAGTTGAAGATTGAGGAAAAAGGGCCGTCAATATCAGTAATTGGGATTGTTATTTAGAGATATCACTGCGGTGATTGGGAGTGAGAGGGGTTTCTTATATGACTGCAGTAGAAATTGCACTGGGTAGGGATTAGGTGAGAAGGTTGTAAACCAGTGGTTTTGTACGTGTAAACTGAAGGTTGTTTGCATAGGATTTCAAGTTGATACTACTGATAGTGGATTTCCTTCCTGGCTTGGTAGCCCCCATAGTAGGTGTTGTTGTACACCAAAATGGATTAACAATTCTGTGTGTTCACTTACTTTTTAGCATTGTTTTAAATCATGTTTACCTTGCCATTGTATGTTGTTTAGAGATCAATGTCTCGATATCTCTTAGGACATCTGAGATCTGAATACCATAATTTCAATGACTTGCAATGACATGTTTTCACTAAGCAAGAGATAAATTTAAACTTTGAACGAAGCAACTAATTTATGGTCATGTTATTAATTTAAATATTATCATACTATTAATCATGAATTGAGCATTTAAAAGAAAAAAATCTTTAATCATGTCATAATCTTTGATATTTTTACCATTCCTAAGCTTTGATTCATCTGCATTTAGCTTTTTCATATCATTTGAACCATCTAGGGACAAACAACTCCGGACAAAAATTTTCAATTTTTTGAACAAGTACTTAAATAAAGCAAATAAAATCATATGTGTTTTGACATGTATGCTCATTTATGGTCTCTATTGCATTCCACCCCTTGCAAACAAGTATGGCATGTCCTTTGGTCATCAGGATAGAGTTGGTTTAAAGAAGAAGTATCAAAATCTGCCAAGCTCTGAGAATCTCTCTAAGCGAGTTTGGTGCAACAAAACTCGCTTAACAGGCCAGATAACTTGCTTAATGGGTTTTCTGTTTCCTTCAGCGGTACATGTTGTACTTTATTCAAATTTCACACACATTCATGAAAACCACACATATAATCATTCATAGATTGGGTCCAAAGGATACTCATATGTTTCAGGAATTTGAACATGCTCACGTACTGATTACAAAATGACCAACATGTTCAAATTGTTCAAAACACAATAAAACTAACTAAATAGAAGTAAATAAAAGTAAATGAAGTTCACAATAATGGAGAAACGATGCGCAAATAGTTTAATCCTCATATTCACATATCGTTTCTTCTTCTTCTTCTTCTTCACTTTTATATTCCTCTTCTTCATTTTCTTCATTATCTTCTTGCACGTTACCTCCCCCAATAGCTTCACCACTACCACCTCCTGAGTAGAATGGCCTACTCATAGTCCACTGGAGGTAGCTGCTAAAATCCTTTGGAGTGGGTATTGGATCATATGAATTTAGTACATGGACTCATTGAGAGAAATCATAGATATGTGGTATGAATTACCGACATCCCAACTATACTCAAAACATGCTCTCGGGTTTGGGTCCATGGAATTAAATCTTACCATCTCTTGTTAAAACTCAGGTGGTATAGTAATAGGATTTGTGGTGGTGGTTCCCTTCTTATTATGATCATGCAGTGGTGATATATAAAATCATTTTCCAATTTAGAAGTAAGGCGCATATGGTAGTTATTTAGAATATCAACATTATGTAGCTTGCATTATCCTGTGACCAGACCAGGAAAACCAAGAGATTATTTTCCGTTGTGAATTTAGAATACTCCGGATTTTGTTTGAAATTACCCTAGAAATATCTATATATTTCCCCTTAAGGATATACCACATAAATTACACGGTGTGGAGAGTTGCATATGAATTTTGACTCTTTAGAGTAGTGTTATAGAAATGAAGGCCATCAAAATTTGGGGCTGGATGGATAAATCAACTCTCTTGAAGAAGATGGGCTTATTGTCATGCTAATCTCATAGGACTTTCCTTCATCAACAAATATATGTGGCTATCCTATCGTAATCCCAGTTGCCTACTGCCTAGCAAAAGGAACTAATCTCTCTAGATCACCTGCATATTTGTCTTCAAGGTAGGCATGAATGACTTCCATGTCAAAAGCAACCACCTACCCCCTTAATTAAGACAATCTTGCAAATGGTGATTCATTAAATGGTTGGGCATTTTCCTTAAATACATAAAATTATAAAAACTATCGCAATATATTTAAAAACTAACGTCATTCCCCAACAACAACACCATTTTTTGTTAGAGTATATGTAACAAGTTCATTTTTATCATCTCCACAAGGACTAGTTTTTCTTTAAAGATCATTCAATAGATTCAATAACTTTAAGGATGGTGTACCAGGTGTTTGATTTGTTTTGAATAAGGAAAGTAAAATATCAGAAAGTAAAATGAGCTTTGGTGTTTAAAAGTTAATAATACTTGTTAGCGTTATATTTCATTGACCTATTATCATGTAACATACTTGATGAGTAATATGGAATTCTAATCATCTATTAATATTATTGCACGAAACTCTCGTTGTAGCTCATGTTTGAATCAACGATGTGAGATCAGTCATATTACCTAATAGACAATATCTCAGCCTATTAAATTATACAAAAACATTAAGTTTCAATAGATTATAAGGTTACCAAACCTAAATCTATGTTTAGACTTTGGTATATTTGATATATGAAAATCTTTGACTAAGTAATGACTAAAACCTTGTTAGAACAATATTTGGTTTTGCATTCAATCTTTAAGTTTTGATGATAACAATACATATATTTGTTACGCAACAATTTTGTACTCTAATAGTTTCTTAAGTGTGCAGATTCACTATTTTGGTTGATTAGGATTTTTGTCCAGAAAATTATCAGTATCATCATACATTAGAAGAACTATTCATCTCAATTCTGAAGTGACATCAGGAGTTCTGAAGAATGTTGAATGACTCATCAGAAGAGTATTTACAAATGCTTTGAAGCTAAGCTACTTTTCAAAATCATAATTCAGCTCAGATACGCTTTTTGCTTCCAACTCAAAAATCAGAATGCGTCATTTAGATAGGCTGTTGCTTTTGACATTGAAGAACTCTTTTCGGCTCTGAAGAATATTTTATCTTGGATCGAGGCCATTGGATTGACCCTTCTTGTATTTTAGTGAAAGTCACCACCGCGCTTTATTGTTTCCAAAGGAAATTGAAAAAAGAGCGAAATAAAACCCAAAGAAGTATTTCAAATCAAAACTAATAAAACAAACGGAGATCTTAGATACGGGGGTTGGTTATGCAAAGGGAAGGTATTAGTACCCCTCACATCTGTAGTACCATACATGAACCTCTTTGAAAAAAATATATTATTGTTTTGTGAAATAGAGTGGGATGGTGAGAAAATAATTTTATTATGCTTGGCAAGACATCGCATCTTGTGCCTACATACCCCTTTTGTGCAATAGGGAAGTCAGAGCATTTGTAGTTTCCTTAAAAAGGTTTGAAAAGAATAAAAGATCCAAAATGGCTAAGGGGAATGAAAACCATTTGTAAATAAAGTTTAAAAAATAAACAAGGAGGGAAAGTACTTAACAATTTTAGTTAAGACTATCCCATTCTTTTGGATTGGAAACACAAGTAACATCAATGTGAATCAAGCAAGTGTATGAACATCTCAATCAAGCATCAAGACAAAAGCATCTCAAGTAATATCATGTTAATCATTAAAAGTGTACAAGAGATATGGCATCAAAGCATGTCAAGCATAAGTATCAAGATCAAGTATGATTAGGGTTTTGGACAATTTAGGGTTTTTCACAATGAAGTTCATATTTAATCAAGCTTCTTAATCATTTTTAGAGAATAATTCATGGTATAAATAAATAAGAAACAAAGTTTGATTTGTATAATAGGTGTTAATATTAACAAGGTATCAATAACAATTTATTTAATCAAGGTATAAAGTCAATTAAAAGTTTTTTTTTAAAGAAAACAAAACATATTTAATGATTTTTGAATATAATTTAAAATATATACAGAAGTGTTAAATATACTAAATAAAAAAATATTTTTTATGATTTTATATGTTAGAGAAAAATAAATAAATAATCATGGTGATAAAAAATAAAATCAAAAGGAAATAAAAATGGTAAAAAAAGGGCAAATAAAGAAGTGGTAAAACAATTAATTGTGGCAAAGGAGGTTTGAACTCTGGCTTTTAAGGTTATCACACTAAAAATATACTACTGGGCCAGCGCGCTATTAGTGATTGTCAAATGCAATCAATACATAAAATATATAAATAAGATAAAAATGATAGAAAAATAAAATAATCAAAAAGGTTTGGGGAGAAAGGGATTCGAATCCCAGACCCAAGGGTACAAGGTGACAATAAGGCTCACGCTCTACCACTGTGGTGATTATACATCTGTTTATTAAATTGAATTCATATTATTATATTTTTTAAAAGCCTCAAAGTTCAAAATTTGAAGTTCATCAACTTCATCTTTTTCGTCGTGTTTATGGTTACTCTAACTATTTTTCAAAAAAAATGCAACTTTCTTATTTCTCAACCAAATTCAAATGTGTAAAAACCAAACTTGCTCATAATTTTATGAGGATTCCAAAAACGTACATATGATAAATTAATATTGGTCGTAGCTCACAAATTTTGAACAAAACCTAAAAAACCTAATTTTTTCAAAATTAAATTAAATGACAATCAAGCTCAATCAATGCCTATTTTCATAGGGCTTTTATTCATGGCAAGTAAACAAGCAGAATAATATCAAGAAATATTCAAAATGATGTAGTTCAAAAATGAAAAAATCTTACAAATTGGAGAAATTCCAATGCCCTTCTATTACTTCCAAAAGCAAAGTGATGATCCAAAAAGCTTCACGGGACCTTCCTGAAGCTAATGGAATAGTTTATTTTCTTTGAGGATGCCTAGAACCTTCTATTCGCTTCAAGTTGCAAGTGATGAAACTTGAAAATGGAGGATGATGATGGAGGTGTTACAGATGCAAAATTAAGGTTTCTACAGCTTCTATATGATGTATATGAAGTGTTTGAATGGATAGTTTGCAAAGGACTTGAGAGTAACTGAGACTTTGCAAGTTTGTGAAAAATGAAAAGATGGAGCTTTCAAGTGAAGTAGTGATTTTGAGATTTTTTTTATCTTTCATTTTAGAGGCAAGGACCTCTATCTATAGGCACAAATTGTGATTTACGAGTGAAGGAATTGGTTCATTTGGAGTTACCAGTCTCAAGTTGACTTAGTTAGCTTAATGGTGAAGTTATCTTGAAAACCATGGTTCCAAAATGATCAAGCATGCTTTGTAGGGTGGTTTACAGGTTGTAGATGGTTGCTTCTTGGTTATAAAATGCTTTGTGATAAGAAGCAACCAAGTACGGGCTCAATGCTTAAATTTTTGTGATTAAAGTGACTTTTCAAGAATGGCAATGATGCCTTTAGTGCAAAAATGGAATGTTTTGATGGACAAACCCTTAACCACTTGGATAATGCTTCAATTAATGGTGTACGGATCGGATTATGTCAAGATTTTGGAGTAATGTAAGTCTGCAAACTGATTAGTAGAGGAATGGTTTGAGATTTGCAACTTTGTTGAACATGGAGATGGTCCTCAAGAGCAACTTTATGGTGCCATCTTCACAAATTCGATTCTCTTAGTTCACACATGATAAATTCATGCTCTTAGAGTTTTTGTAAAGCTTATATCACCCTCTACAAATTTTATGCTGGGAACTTGAAGAAATTCAACTTGGATCATGGAGAAAAATACCCACCGACTTTGGAAAAATAAGCGGTTTTTTTTACACTTAGAAATTTTTCTAAGTGCTGGAACTTTTACAACTTTGAGACTCCATTTTGATCAATTCATATCTTCAAATTCATGTATTTTTTGGAAATTCATCCTCTAGGACAAATTTGTAGTAAAAAGAAGGTCTTCAATTTTCTTCGGAGCATGAAAAATGGTGACTTGATGAAGTTATGAGCCTTCAAAGTTGGTCACTTGAACATGATTTTTGTGGACTTAGTGAAATTTTCAAATACTTCACTTTTGTCCCTTTGCAAGTAACTTCAAATTTCTTGATTCCACTTGATCAAATTGTTCTATCAACCATAATTTCATAATCCTTGACCTTAAAATTCCATGGTTGACCAAAAATATTAAAAGTCAAAGTTGATTCCTAGACAGTTGAATTTTTATAGTTGAATTGCAATCTTTTCAAAATCAATGAATTAAGCTCCTATAGCCAAATAGATCATTAGAGTGGGATATAATTAAGTCCTTGAGGACCTAAAATCATGTTTGGAGCCAAAAGATAATTCCTGGAATAAAAGTCAACCCTTCCAATGAATTAGGTCAAAAGCCCTAATTTGTGCACCAAATGAATTTTAAAGTTGATGATCTTGAATTGAGGCACACTTAAACTTGAATATTGATGAGGGAAATCACTTGATCACATGAGAAGCTTGAATCCCCTTGGGAGTCACAAAACCATGATTACTTGAGCTCATTGATCCAATACACCTATCTTGTGAAAGAAGTAAGCAAAGAAACATATGTCTCTTGTATTTTTGGGGTTAGTGATGATGAATGATTTCAAGATGAGATGAATGATGATGATAAATTAAGTGGGATCTTTGGGTTCAAAATTGGGGTATGGAACTTACCCCATAAACAAGACCTAATTCAAAAATTAGAAACCCCTCAAACGACACCTAATTCGAAACATTTGGTTCCATAATAATGAGTTTTGCGCGTGGTTCATCATCATCAGCAAAAAAACAAGAGTGTTCAAAATTCTGAATCACAGGTTTATAGATGTTCTAATATGCGTTGAAACCTTATTGTTATTATGGAAACTGTGCTGTTCTTTGAAAGGCAAGATAAGTCATCAACTATGGAAAGCTTTTTTGGGGTTGCCCACATTTTAAGGTTAGTTGAAGTGTAAATATTCTTGGTTATACTTATTTTTAATCTTCTACTAATGGAATTTTATGTTTTTTATGAAGAATCAAATCAAGTGAAAAAAGATTTGGAAGTTTATGTTTTTTGTTGTGTTCACTTTTGTAATAGTCAAGATGTTGTAATTGGCTATGTTAGCAAACAAAGATTCACTATGTACCAATTTCCCTATGTTAGGTTTAGTTGATAATGTACCAGTTTTAAATGTAATTGCACTATATTATTTGAACTCAAGATGTTGTAATTGACTATGTATGATTATATCAGTTGAACTCAATGTTGACTTAGTAATATGAGTATACCAATATTCAATGCAGTTTACTAGTTTGATTGCAAAATTCAATGCACTATACCAAAATTCAATGTTGACTTGCAAAATGTAGTACCAAAATATGAGTATCAATGTTGACTTGGTAATGTTTCAATATCTGTATATCAGTTGAATTCAAATTTCTATAATGTTGGCTCATGACGACAAAATGTATCAAAATGCAATATGCTAGAAAAATGACAGGAAAATTATTCACATTCATTCAACCTTATTCAAATATGGTTACAAAACATAGTTCATAATATATTAGATTGTTAGAGTGGTTAAGAATACAGATAAACATTAGAAATAATAAAGTCGATCCAGAATATAGATAAACATTTGAAATACAAAAGTGGATCCATAATATATCTAGAATAGACAATAAATAGTCTTCTTTGGGGGTGGATCTCTTTGTTGGAGTAGTCTTCCTTGTGATGGGGGCAAACTTCATTTTTTTAGGTACTTAGCCTGGTTGTTTGGATCCTGCATAATAGATGAATAAGTATTCCTAATAGATAACTTATTTGGCCTATCATGAGATGCCTGGTGAGATGCCCTTGATTGAGAAGGTTGCTGAAATGCCCTAGCCCGAGTTCCTTGAGAAGCTTGCTGAGATGCCCTAGTGTTGTACCCCAATTTTTTACCATTGAGATCCCATCCTATTTCATATAATAGGAACATCATCATCATCATTATCATCATGCATACATTATTTGCTAACCAAAATACCAACAATATTGTTGTTTGTTGCTTGTGTTCTAAAACAAGAGACTGATCAAAAGGGCCTAAACTGGATTAGGATTTTGAGGCCTACAAAGGAGCCCAAACATTCTCATATTCCCAAGTGATTATCACCATCAAAATCAAAGCCCAAGGATGGCTCAAATCAAAATCAAGAACTTCAAAATTCATCTGGTGCCCAAATTAGGGTTTTTGACCTAATTCACCTGGAGAGTTGACTTTTATCAGGACATAGCTCCATGGCTCAAACTATGATTCAAGGGTCTCCAAATCAACATTATAATCCATTCACATCATTCATTTGAAGAGGAGAGCTTGATTCAATTGAAATCCACAAGATTGCAGTTCATCTAGAAAAAGTCAACTGTGTAGGTCAACCTTTGGCTTTTGAGAAATATGGTCAACTATAGACTTTTTAGGATCAAAATCATCAACATGTGATTATTAAAGTCATTTGATCAAGAAAAATCAAGAAAATCAATCAAAGATAAAAAAGTCAACAAAAGTCAAAATTAGAGTTTTAAGTGATTTTGACCTCATCTTTTGAACTTCAAAATTCACCTACAAACTCAAAAATATTCCAACATAAAAGTTGTAGATTTTGATCAAAAAAACAACTTTGTCACTAATAGCATTTCTTCAAAAAGTGATTAATTTGGAAGATATTGGATCAAGAAGTTTATGTTAGACAAACTTAGAGAAATTTCAAGAGTTTTAACATGGATTTCTTCCAACTTTATGGCCATTTTTCACTATGATCCAAAGAGAGTTTGAGAAAACTTTTACCAAGTGGATTGAATTATGTAGCAAGGGCTTTCCAAAGCGACCATTAGCATGGAATTTCATCACTTGAGCTATGAAATATGATTTTGTCAATATGATTCCATAACACTTAAATTCAAACATGAACATGAAGAAGTTATGAACCAAAACCATTTCAAATGCAAAGATTCCTTTCCTACAGCCCATGTAACTTGTTCCAAACACTAAACTCAGATAATTTCACTTGCTTTTGAGCTATAATCCAAGTGTCTAATGCATTATCCAAGTGATTATTCCATTAATGGCACAAAGTTAACACTTCCATTCTTGTAAAGTGACTTTAATCACCAACAACTCTTCTCTTGAGCCACTATATGGTTCCCTTTGCAGCAAAAGCATTTCAAACATAACAAGCAACCTCTCAATCTGCAGAGAAAGCCTCCCAGGCATGCTTAAAGTTGGTACTTCACCATTGGAACCATGGAAATCAAGCTTTCTTCACAAAGAAACAAAGTTGGCTAACTTTCACATGTGACTTCCATTCGATCTGATTTTTCCCTCCACAAACCCTAATTTGTGCCTATAAATAGAGGACCTTGCTTCAGAAAACAAACAAACAACAATTCTCAATCTCACCCGCTCACTTGAAATTCCAAATTTGTGTCATTTGCATTTCACTAGTCATTTTGAGTTATATAAGTTCTGCGTGCAAACCAAGCATCCCAATAGCTTCTAAACATCATTTGTGAGCTTTTCATCATCTCCACCACCCTAAAAAACCACTCAAACTCAGAATCACCATTAAACCTCCATTAAAGAACCTTTTGAAACCTTAACCTTCAAACTCTCACCAAACTCACACATTGTCCAAACTAATCATCCAAACACCTTCTATATACCATATAGAGACTATCCAAATCATCAAACAAGTTATGTAACACCTAGAATCAGATCCACCATTTCATATTTCTTGTTTTGTAGGTACTATCGGGTTTGAAGTTCTAAGGGGTTTCAGGTCTTTCCAAGCATTCATTTAGCTTCCTTAAGGTACAAGGAAGCTATCCAGGTCCTTAAGCAAGCTCTGTAACACCTCTAAGCAAGAGTTCAATCTCCATTTTCAGAGGTAAGAAAATCATACTCGAGATCTATGATTTAAGCATCAATCTTTATGTTTCTTGATACCATTCTACTTAGAATCATGTGAGGATCAATAGCCCTAAGGATTTAGGGATTTATTGTGCATATCCATCATTTAATTTTAGTTTGAAAAATTAGGGTTCATACGGTTTTAAGTCAAATTCATGAGCTCCAGTTTGAATAAATTTATCAAACTTGTATGGTTGAGTTTGTGGTTAGATGCTGAATAGAATGCACATTATTTCACTGAAATTGATCAATGTTTGAAGAAATTTGAATTGGGATCCATGGCAGGTTCAAGGTTGAAGATGAAGTTGATCTGAACTTGGAACATGTTTTATTTTATATATTAACACGCGCAATAGCTAGTCAAATAGAGCGCGTTGGTTCAGTGGTAAAGTTTTGACTTGGTAACCATTAGGGCGTGGGTTCAAACCTCCCTAAGACCAAAATTAATATTTTACCACTTGTTTATTTTATTTTCTTTTACAACTTTCTTATTTTATTTAAAGTAGCAAAATAATTTATTTTTAAACCAAATTTTGTACACTACTCATTTATGTTATCTATTTTAATACTATAATTAAAAATAAAAAAATATTTATTATTTTAATATTTAAAAATTAAATCAAAACAAATCCTTTTATATGTTTAAAAATACAAAAAAATTATTTCTCTTTTAATATTTCCATCAAATAAACTCTTGTTATTTTTGTGTGAATATTTTAAGAATTAGTGTGATGTCTCTTTGACCATACCATGTACCTTTAGACCAATTCTCCTTTAGAAATTGGTACTTTAGTCATTAAAATCAATTAGGTTTAGGTGAGTTTCTAAAACCCTAACTTTCAAAACCCTAATTCGAAATCCACGATCTTTAGCCTTACCTTGTTAATATGACTTGTTGCTTTGATCATTGTCTTTACTTATGTACATATACTTGTTGATTTTTTATCCTCGTACACTTGTACTTTTATTTATTGTATTATCATTTGTATATATACTTTGTTTACTAACCATGTTTCATGAGATATTTCTATCCATCCATCATCATATCATATTCATTCATACATGAAATTATTCCAAGGTATAAACATCCTTTGATCCATTATCATTTGAGTTTACATTGATCTCTTTGTTATACTCACTTGTTTGTGTTTTGTGACAAATGTTATCACACACACACACACACACACACACACTTGATGTATCCATTGATTGATTGCTTGAGTTGTTGTTTAAACTCCAAAGGAATGAGAATGGTATTGACTAAAATTGTCAAGGTACTCAATCTCTTTTCCAATCTCTTTTATCTTTGTGCTTAGTATTGTTAAAGATTTGCACTTGTTTTAAAAATGGTTTTGTATTGTTAAAGCTCAACCTTTTTAAAATCAACCCTTGGTTTTGTATTGTTAAAGCTCAACCAACCCCCTTCTTTAAAACCTTGGTACTAAGAGGAGAATTATTCCCGGTGAAAATACTCTTAGACCATGTATTGTTAAAGCTTGGCCCAATTTAAAAACTTCTTAAGTATTGTTAAAGTTTAACCTCTTAAAAACCCGTTGAGTATTGTTAAAGCTCAACACCCAAAAATATTTTTCAACTTTGGCTCTTTTATTTTCCTTTTAAGAGGAACTACGAAAGCTTTGACTTCCCTATTGATAAAGGGGTATGTAGGCCTAAGATGCAATATCTTATCGAGCTGACTTTTAAAAACTTCTTTTCTCATCTCCCCACTCTATTTAAACAAAAACATAAAGGCATTTTCAAAATAACAACACCAAAAATAACAGTATTTTCAAAGAGGTTCCTATGGAGTACCATAAATGTGAGGGGTTCTTAAAACCTTTCCCTTGCATAACAAACCCTCCGTATCTAAATCTCTGTTTATTTTATTAGTTTTGATTTTAAAAACTTCTTTGGGTTTTATTCGCTCTTTCTCCCATTTCCTTTGGAAACAATAAAGCGCGATGGCAACTCTGTTTTAAAACAAATGAGCTAAGTCTATTCAATGACTTTAGTCTCACAAATTTCACCGCTACACCTAGCCTGAGTGCCTTGAGATGACTACTAAGATGCCCTAGCTCTAGTTCCTTAAAAAGCTTGCTGAAATTCCCTAGCCTAAGTGCCTTGAGAACCCTGCTAAGATGCCATAGTCTGAGTTACTTGAGAAGCTTGAGTAGATGGTGTCATTTTACATGAAGTACGTCCTTATTTCTTCCAGCATAGCCACAAATGGCTTTTACCTTGACTCTAACATCACACTATTGAATGCTTCAGACATGTTATTCAGAACAGAGTCACATTTGAATTGTGTCTTAAAAAAAGATTAACTCCAAAACCTAGGTGGTATCTCCATCATGTGCTTAAAAGCCTATTCATTGACCTCTCTCATTATTTTCATTTCTCTTTCTCATGCTTGTGATAAGTTGATTTAGCAGCCTTCCAAATAACCTCTTTTCAATAACTTTCCAGAAAAATTCTTCCTAAAATTTTTATATACATGTCTCACACAAAATATTTGTTCAACATCAGGTATTAGTTCATCCATTGCATGCAAAAGACCAAGTAAACAAAATATAAAAAAAACATAATTTACACACACAGACACATAATGAACAAACTTGAAAAGACTTTTATAGAAGAATTTATTGATACCTTTTGCTGATTTGAAATGAATGTGTATGGTAGTCATTCATTCCTATCTCTTAGATCACCAATAAGATGCTCCAAAAACCCTGACCAGCAAAGGCTATTAGTAACACCTGATCATTAGGATCTTTACCAATTCTTGCCAAAATGTGACCCCCACAAAAACCTTTTAAGAAGCATCCATTAAGTCCAATAACATGCCTACACATCTTGAAATTCTCCTTACTAGCATCATAGCATATATATATATATATATATATATATATATATATATATATATATATATATATATATATATATATATATATATATATATATATATATATATATATATATATATATATATATATATATAATCTCTTGAAATAAGGCCTTGTATCATTAATTTATTTTTGCACATGTGTGACATTCAATTTGAGAGTTGAGCCAAGATTTGTCCTTAGAATTTCATGACAGTAGACATAAATTCTTGCGTAGTCCCTTTAAAATGATTCATCTACCGTATCCTTCGCTGCAAATCTAGCCCTAATTTTCTTTGTCCTGTTAAACCCTACAACCCATTTCCTTTTAGCATTATCCTTTGTATCCCTTATCTTCATCCTAGGATTGTTTTTAAGTGAATTTTGAATCGTCTTACTCAGCCATTTAGTAATCATCATTTTCACATTGTATTGCCTACTACAATTGTGGATATCAATTATTTTCCTATGTTGCCAAATCTCCTCATTTGGCCATTTGCCACAGTATGCTTCCCACTAACAACCTTCCTTACATACCACCCTGGCCATTGGTTTAGCATTTTTTCTAAACTTTAAGTTTCTCCCATAGTGGACAACATATGTTTGTATGGCCTCCTTAAACTCACTTTTTGAACTAAAACAAGTTCCTAAATCCCATTTGTAATCTGACATATCTTTGAGTAACTTGAACATGGGATACTTCTTGATTGTTCCAGCACTTCCATCCCTTTCACATCCAATTTATAATTCTTCACTTTCATTTACAACCCCCTACTCCTCTTCATTATCTTGTTCCCATTTCCATTTCTTTTTTTTACTTGTTCCTTCCTAATTTCCATCATATTCAACAAGATTATCTAAATGTTCTTCAGAATAATTTTCACTCAGATCAGAATCATCAAATTCAATTTTCAAGGAACTTTCATCCTCATTGTCATCATAATTAGTATTAACATTCAACAAACCAGTATTACTATTATGCACCAAACCACCACCATTTAGACCCTCACCAACACCATCATTCAGACCCTAACCACCACCATCTTTTAGACCCTTAACAACATTGTTCAGACCCTCACAACCATCATCATCCCTAGTGACTTCTTCATAAAGCTTTGTAAGCATGTCTTCTTCATCAGGGTTGAACGTATCCTTAAGAATTATATCTTCCTCCATATTTATATGTTCTTCTATAGGACCATCAACATACTCGGGATGGGATAAGGGATGTTCTATGTAAACATCAACATCAAGTGAACCCTTTAGAGGTCAGCAATCTCTAACGCACCTTTGCCATCATTAAGCACATTCATACCAAAAGAAGGGTCACTTAATAAATGGTATCTACCTAAGTATAACCTAGATCCTTCAGTATGCCAACCAACTCAAAGAAACTCCACCTATCCACATAGATTTTTACTTCATTTAATTTTCCCACTTCATACAAAGTTTTTTCACTGTCTAAAAACTCACCATTATGATGAATTTTCAAACACGTATACTCATCCATCTTAACCTAAGTCAAAAAAAGAGTATAAATTTATCAAATGGGGTAAAAACTCTAGCAAACTAGCAGAAAAGGGGAGAAACAAGATTTACGAATAGAAAAACCCTAAAATTGAAAAAATATAAGTGATGCTAACCTCGATTTCGCCTTCGTCTTCAACGATACTCTAGATTACACTTTCAATCGAAACAATCAAGCTTCAGCCTTTGTCGTCTTCACTCAAGCTACAACCTTCGCTGTCTTCACTCAAGCTTCAGCCTTTGCCATCTTCACTCTCTACTAGGATTATCATTTGTGTTAGAAATGAAATGAAAATGGAAAATTATATATGGGTTAGGATATGATAGCTTTTTTCGTCCACCTCATCACTTACTTACCACGTTAGAACCAATGGGCATTCAAAATTGACTTTGACTAACGTTTGTAACAGAAAGGATAAACGTGACACCCTTTTAAAAGATAAGGGATTAAAGTGGCCACTTTAAAAGAAATATAACCAAAATGGACCCAGAGATAGAGGTAAGGGACCAAAAATGATATATAACCTATAATATTCATAATAGGACATATGTTTTCATCTTTTCAAGAAACTAATAAGAAAAAAATGAATTTCTTAATTATGAAATCAATCAATCTATTTATAGTAGATTGTCAAGATTGCATGCTTGATACATCTTGTTATCTTAAAAAATTAACTTAATTATTCTTAACTTTAATATTTAACTTTGTCAACTTCTACAACATTCGACTTTTGGTCTTTCTAGCGTATCTTTCAAAACTTCGAAGGACTTCTCTTCAATCAAATTATTTCAAAACTAATGCGTTGAATATCTGTCCTGCAATCTTCGAACCATTTTGTCGTTACCAACTTGTACACGAATCTCACTCGGAGTCCTTTTTTGAATCTTCAAATTTTGAGATTAGCAAATTGTTTATGAAATTTGATACTTAAATTATCAAATAATTAGTTTAAAAGGGATCTAAACACAATGAAAGTGGTCCAATCTAATGGAGCTAGCTGTCGATTTTGTTGGACTTCAATTGGCTCTACATCAATTAAAATGCATATAATGGGAACAAATGAAGCAAGAGGGCCAAGCTAAATAACAAAAAATCCAACAAACAACATGCAATAGTAGATATTCGATCGTACGTAGGCACATAAAACAAAACTTGTTAAATCAAAATTTCACCGTATCTTTCTCTTTTTCAATCAATAATGCAACGTAACATGAGAAGCCACGCTATCTACCTTTGGTTGAACATCAAGAATCGACCCCCACACCTCATGAGCCTCCTCTTCCTCTTAATGAAAAGGACTATCATGCATCTAATATTGTTGCAGTTGAAAGAGAAAGAAAGAAGAGAGGGCTCCACTTTCTTTCCACAAAAAATTCATCACAGATTTCTGTTTCTTTCTAATTATTGCCATTTCTTTGTAGCTATATGACAAAATAATTTTGTCCACAAACACGACAAGGTACTTAAAACATATGCCTTGATATATGTGCTTTTTTTATTCCTACTAACTTATATGCGATGAATTTAATGTTGAACGTGATTGGTTAATCTTTATAATGGGGAGATACCTTCTTCTTTGATGTTTTTCTCCAAATCGAATATTTGCGGCAAGAGTCCACATAAAGGGAAAGTTACAAAGTCTTCGAGTAGCAATAAAACATAGCTTCTTAATTACAACAAAAATATGGTAAGGAGTAAAAGAAACGTAACCTACAAAATAATCGAAATAGGTATGTGTTTTGACGTGGAACAAAAATTTGGTAAGGTGCATATGGAGATCGTTGGGGACCATTGGAGAAGTTCTCCAAAGCAACGGCAAAATTATTTGATGGATAAAGAATTAGATGTATTAGTAAGGTTAACATTTCAACGGTTAAGTCAGAAAATCTGAGGTGCATTAATAAGGTTAATATTTTAACAGTTAAGTCAATAAAATCTAAAGTGTATCTGTAAGGTTAACACTTCAATGCTCCATAATGTTTTTTCTTCATTGTTTCAAGGACCCCAAGTAGTCATCTATGTAAGGGGAGAAATTGATGACACATTGAGTGGTAGTAGGTGACTTCGGGAACACACATAATAATTTTGTGACATGTAACTAAAGCATTTTGTATCATGATTACTCCATGTGGCTCCAGGCTTCTAGGATAGGGGATGACGATGCCGCTATAGAACTTGAATGCACTTAGGTATCGTCATAGAACCAGGGTTTATTTTGGGTCGTCGATTACGTATCCAAATGTTATGTTGATTCTTGATTGTAGATTTATGCTCCCTAGTTGTTTATAAATTGGTTGCATGCATTGAGTTTCGCCTTTCGCTTTATTCACACCAGAGTCTTATATCTTTAGGTTTTTCTTATTACTTATATTTTGCTAATGATTATTGAGTCTTTAGTGGTCTTTTCTTGTTTATTCAATTTGAACTTCGTATTTTCCGCAAGATAAAATTTTATCTTTCTATCCTTTCAGTGGTTTCTAATTATTTCTAGTCATGGTTAACATTGGAAACCTGGAAATTCTCTTCGTATAATTTTTGTGTTGTGATGAGTTAAGTTACATCTCCTCTCAAAATGAAGTGATTAACCCGAAAGTATTGGAGGTGTATACTTTAATCGTAAAGTATCCTTCTATAGAATTTATAGAGATTAGTGATAGCTTGATACTATGGTGGTTCAAGCAAGGACACTAAAGAGTTGGAGGTCTCCAAAAAGTGGAAAACCTCAAAATGAATGTGAGTGAAGTTGAGTGGTATCAAAGAAGTTAGTTGAGGTTTTTCCTTCCTTGAGCTCACTATGCCAAATTTCACCTTCAGGAATGTTTTCTCTCTCTATGATAGGGTTCATCCTTTCCTTCAACAAGTTCTAAGTATGGGTTATAAATCATTTTAAAATTTCTCTTTCGCAATTGCGCCTGGTAAGTTCGGATTATGTCAGGGTCTTTCAATACTTATGTGAATATAGGAACGATTTCCCAACCCTAGAGCTCTTCATCCCCCTTTCCAACATACAACGTTCCTTGGCGACGGCGAATCGGGATCATGGATTTCTTTCTTCAAACAAGTGAAGAAGAAATTTTAGGTATACGGAGAGTTTACAAAAATTTAAAGATATAATTATTTTTTTATCCCCCTATGGATAATATAGACTCTCTTCTTTGATGCACCTCCTATTTGCCTTCTCGGCAACTTCAAAATGTGTGGAGAAGTTTCCTAAGTACTAGAGGAATAATCAATTCTTGGACGGTCTAAATATGTATGTCTCCAATTCTTTTGTTCTCTCTCCAAAAGAGGAAGGTTTGAAGGCCAAACTTGTTTAACTTTGGAAAATCCTAGGTTTTACTGGCGGAGTTAGTCCTTATGATTGTCAAGGATTAAAGAAAAATATATTGTATATAAAAACTCGATTGTTGGTAGTGGCGGCCACCAAGAAAGAGATCTAACAAAAGAGGTCTGACTTTGTTCTTCTAAAAAGAGACTGTCTCTTGAAGGATCTTGCTGAGGCGAGGAAGCTAGCGCTTTTGGAATTATCTCTGAAACATGTGAAGGTGTATGATTCTGCTTTGGTACTAGCTGCAAAAAGTGAAAGATCCAGAGAAGTTGGTGGAGGAGGAGAAGAAGACCCTAAGTGATTTCTAAACCTCATTGTCCAATGTTAAAGTTGCTTTAACTAGGGCCAATGATTTACTCAAAATTACAAATAAGATGGTGAATGACATGGAAAATCCTCTGAAGGAGGAAAATAAGTCTCATGATGAATAAGTCAAAAAGCTAATGGAACAACTAAAGAAGTTGGAAGAGGAAAATGATTTCTAGCATATTGAGTTTGACAGAGTTCTCTGTGTTGACACTCATGTCATGCAAATTTCTTTGATAACACCTTCAATTAAGTGTAGTGGTTATGACTTGGAGTGAAGATCCATAGAGAAAATAAGTATGGCGTTGAACTCACAAGTTGTTGATGGCTTATATAGACTGTCTTTGACTTCTAATAACATTACTTCATCCTTGGTTGTTGAAAAATTCTATTGCTAAAATGTCAAAGGTTAAGATAAAATCATTTACTTTATCGCATAAGCACTTGAGAAATATATCTAAGGAAATGGGTTGAGATATTAACCAAATAAAATAATCTACCTTCATTAAGTTTCAATGATTAAGGTACTTGTATGGATTGCATCAAAGGCAAATTTACTAAAACTAGTAGAAAATGTGTAACTAGAAGCTATGAACTCTTAGAAATTGTCCTTACAAATATAAGGAAGCCAGTTACTCCTACAATGTGTGGTATATAATTTATTACATTTATTGATGACTTCTTTTATAAATTATTATCTTTATTTGATTAAGAAATCTGAAGCTTTTGATGAATTCAAAATGTTTAAAATTGATGTTGAGAAACAATTGGGAAAAGTGATCAAGATTATAAGGTATGATTGTGGTGGAGAGTATTACGGTAAATAGTTTTGAGTGACACTATGGATACAAAGAGGTCTAGAAGGGGGACTGAATAAAAACAACATTAAGAAACTTGGAAGAATAGGTAACTAGAAAATGCCTTTTGTTTCTATCTTTTATCTCTAAATAACTTCAAGTGAGTGGTTGTGCACGTTCATCCTTAAGTAGGATCAATCAAGAAGAACTTTAAGACATAATGTCAGGTTACCGATTATATTGCACATACCTCAAAATGTTGTCAGTTTAATCCTGGACGAAATAAAACTTAGAGAATATCTTACATACAATTAATGTTTGATGAATACACTAATAATATTATACTTAAAGTTAATCTATGTAATGCATGCAGTGAATGACCATTCATTGAGAAATCATTGTAATATAATTAGAATTTATTGAATTGCATAAGGTTCCAAAAGAATAGAAAAAATCGTCTAGGATCAAAGGAACCATATCCTCAACTTTTGGAGTAGCAAGACTTGGATTAAAAGCCCAGCTCTGATACCAATTGTTGAGTGAGAATATGGACACAAAGAGGTCTATAAGGGGGTTGAATAGACATATCCCCTAAAATACAATTTCCAAAAACATTTAAGTCCCACAAAAGAAATAAGAGATTTTAAGAAACACATAAGGAAAACACGAAACTAAGAGAGCTTGGAAGCATCTCAATAAATTAAACCAATTTAAATATTGCAATATATCACTAAGGACTTGATTACTTCTAATGCAATTCATATACAAGATCATTAAATCTGCTTTATAAAAAGAAATTTAAAAACACTTTACATAGATATACATTAACGATACAATTGTATTTATGTTGATCTGATAAGATTGTTGCATCACGGACTTAAGCTTACAAAATAAATCTATATAAGTACGTACTAACCTAAGTGACATAGAAACAATGCAATAATGCACTAACAACGATATAAATAATGATGAATGCTAGAAAATTAAAGGAGGCCAGGGAAGTGAGAAAGATACACAAAGATATAAAGTGGTACGTCGTTCGTCCTTGCTTTGCATACTCCACTCTTCAGTAGAGTTAAAAACCATCGAGAAATAATAACAATCTTCCACTATTTTGATTAGTTTGATACAAGAATTTTTCGATTACAACAAACTATCACACGATAATCCCATCTATTGATGCAGACACTCAAATTGCTAACAAAAACAATATTCTCAAAGATCTTGATCCAATAACCTTGATATCCATAATAACATGTTCCAAGTACTATTGTGTGACAATCCACCTGATCCCACTGATTTCTTATCCGAGCAGTTGCCATTAGCTAAGCATTGATTAGACAAATCCTAACTATGTATGTGACTAGCCTTTCCACAATCTCACCAAAGTTGAACATCTTCCAACTTTTCCTTACGAACAATCTGTACTAGGCTTCACCAAAGTCTTCCAGGGAGTATTTTTAAACTCTTTTCTTAATATATACCAATAAGAACAAAACTGCATTCGAGAAATGATACATGCACATGTTACAAACAACAAGCTTCACTCAAAAACATTAGATACCCTAATGTACCACTAGTCTCCATCAACACTCAATCTTTAGAGATGAAAGTCCACATTAAGGGAAAATGACTAAGGATGAAGATGATGAACAATGTCAAAGGAATCTCACAAACATTCTAATTACGAAGGTGTTAGTTAAGGAATTAGAAGTAGGTAAAGAAGAACACACACAAAGGTTCTCACTAATTCCTGGATAAGTGGTTTTTAGATCTTGATGGATATCATGAGCTTGACCAACTATGAATCATTAACAATATTGATCAACTCACTCTCTCTAATTCCCTATAAACAACAACAAATTGCACAACAACAAAGTGCAACAAAAATAAGTGAATATGACATAAATAACACTCAAGAATTTGTTCTTGAAAAACAAGAGAATTATTGGAGGTTCTAGAAATAGACACACTAAAGAAGAGATGACAAACTGACATTTTTTCTCTATCGGCTTCACCCATATGGTTTCACTCACTGGTTTTTGGATCCATGAAACAACTATTTAAATCTAAGGTGGAAAGTAGGGTTTGTGAAGCTATGATTCGATTTAAGTTGAAATCATGATTTGAATCACAAAGTATTGTAATTCGAGTCAAGTGAAACTCATTATTCGAGTAAGATTAAGAAGATCTTAATCCTTGCTTTATGGAGAGTTTTCATTCGATTCATGATTAAAACATGATTCAAATCACATAAGGTTGTGATTTGAGTCAGTTTCATTTTGTGATTCAAGTCAAGTTTTCCAGAGGCAAATTCCAATTTTCACAATGTCCAATATTCGAATCACACAAAACACTTGATCTAAATCAAATGAAAATTTTAATTGATCTAAGATTTCTAACTTGTGATTCAAGCCATACTTGGTGAAACGATAATAAACAATTTGCTAGGCTTAAAAATGAATACTATCATGGATCAAAACTCTAAATTTAATGAATAGTGAAAGGTCTTCGTGGTATATTGCTAAATAACCGAAGCAAACACTATACAACTCAATTGCAAATGAAATACAAACACGTGAATATTTGAATAACAATCAAATTACAAATAAGTGAATAATTAATATCATATACACTTAAATTGAAAAAAAACCTCAAAACAAAAAGTATGATACTATACGATAATGTGACTGCACTTTCATAAATATGATGTCGCATGATAACATATGGGACCATTTGCTTTATACTTGCTGGATTTTGAAATTGATTCTCAATACACCATGCTTGGATCTCTTAAAAAAACGAAGTAGTTGAAAGGTGAAATAAGGCATTTAAAGATACGGTGAAAAGCATTGATGAGTGAGCGTAACTTGATAGAAATTTTGGGGGGTGAAGCCTTAAGAGCAACCCATTTACATTTTAAATAGAGTTCACAAGAAATGATTTAACAAAAACCCTTTTGAAATCTACACAAGTAGAAAACTCGATCCTAGCCATCTTTGTGTGTGGGGTCTTAACCATCCTGGATGAATCAAAATTTAGAGAATATCTTAAATACAATTAATGTTTGACGAATACACTAGTAAGGTCTTACTATAAGTTCATCTATGTAATGCATGCAATGAATGATCAGTCATTAGGAAATCATTGAAATATAATTGGAATTCATTGAATTCCATAAGTATCCAAATGGATAAAAAAACTCGTATAGGATCGAAGGAACCATATTCTCAATTTTTGGAGTCGAAAGTCTTTGATCAAAAGTCCATATGTGATACCTGTTGTTAAGTGAGAATATGGATAAAAAGAGGTCTAGAAGGGGGTTTGAATAGACATATCCCCTAAAAAACAATTTCTAAAACGTTTTAGTTCCCATAAACGAAATCAGAGGTTTTAAGGAACACATAAGAAAAACATGACACTAAGAGAGCTAGGTAGCATCTCAATGAATTAAACCAATTGATATATCATAAGATATTACCAAGAACTTGATTACTTATAACGCAAGTCAAATACAAGATCATTAAAGTTGCTTTACACAAAGCGATTTAAAAACACTTTACATAGATGTTCATTCAAGACATATTTCAATACTATGATTTTTATTTTAAGACTTAAGATCTCAATCGATACAGTTTAATCAAACAATAGGGATTAGTACAAATACTGGGCTGAATGTTTGCTACTAGTCATACCTCAGGTTCGAACAATTCTATTAAATATCAAACAGCGTCAAAATCAAGAAAATAAATATTTTTTGGAAAGCTTAGAATGTCTATTATCATACTTTAATTTTTACTTTTGGACTTAAGGTCCTAATTGGTATATTTTAGTCGAACAATAGAAACTGATACCGACACCGGGCAGAATGTTTTGTTAGAATTGTAAATAGTATTTCTCCATTTGAATTTAATGAAATGAAATACTTATTAAGTTTAATATGTAGGATTGTCTATTTTTATATGATATAAATTTTACTCTTAAAGGATTTACGAAGATTGATTTATGTGTGAAACCAGACAACTAAAGTAGAACTTAAATTTCACTATGCTTCTACTATAAAACAAGATCATTGCTATTGTTGTAGTGCTCCCATACATAATTTCCCCATTTCAAAAGAAAGATTATCGCGTTAGCTTTCTAAGAAAATTGAATGCACCTCAAAAGAACTTACAAAACTCATGAAAAGAAAAAGGGAAGAAGGCGGAAGGGTTGCTTAAAAACCCATTCATGAATAATTTCCCTACTATGATTTTTAAGAAACGTGAAGTGTTAACAATGGAGGTTTCTCTTTTTCCTTTCCGAAAGCTCTCTTAGGGTTTATTTTCCTTTTCTTTTTTCTCAACTTTTCATGTACTGACTAATTCTCTCCCAACTTTTCTATTTAAATAAATAAAACCTAATTCCTCATTTATTTTATTAATCCTCACGATTTTCCCTCATTTCACTAATAATTATACCTACCTCCCAATTCTATTTAAAATGTATATTTATCACCCCAAAACTCATATTCTCATATTTCTATTTTTTAAATAACTAAAAATATTAATAATTCTGAATAAAATAAAAAATCTCAAAATTTTTAATTAAGTTAATCACTCTAACTTCGGTTAAAAACATTAAATTAATAAAAGTCTAATTCTAATCTAACATAATTCCTCACTTCTACACTAAGTTTTAATACCACCAAACTCTACCCGAAATCCATCAACTTGGATAATTAACTTTAAGACATTCTAAAACTCTATTAAAAAAAAATATCAAAAATCAGGGTGTTACAACTCTCCCACCACTTAAAGAATTTTTTCCCTCGAAAATTAACTAAAGGAAATAATCTTTGGATAAGACACGTCCTCACCTGACTCTCTAACTCCCACGCCACACTACCCTCAACGGATCTTCTTCCACTTACTTCATTCCCACATGCAGCCTCTTGCTGGATAGCAGTTAAAGGAAAACGAGTATCAGTGGTCTTTCACACACATGTCGAACACTAGGATACAAATATTCCCAACCCAGTATTACACTAGAAGAGCGAAACACTGAAACTAATCAGCGCAAAACAAAAACCATGAAGAGACCAACTATGCCATTATCCAACACAAGAAACAGTTAAGGTTCCTCTACCTGAGTATTCTACATCACAGGTGTAAATACAACACATGGAACAAATAGGGAGTGAGGATACATTCACATATATTAATGGTGCATAAAACAACAAGGATATCACACATCAAACATATTCAGTTAACACATATGTATAATATACAAAGTCATTATGCAATGTGTATTTCCTCTACTTCCGTGCATGTGGTACCATCCTACAACACTGGACCAAAGTCCTAAAACACTAGATATCATAGTTATGTTACTGAGAGATCCTCAACACTGAATCAAAATCCTACAACACTAGACCGAAGTCCTATCTATCACTGATATACATGATGCATAATGCTACAAACAAATGCAAAAAAATTTCATCCGAACCTCCTACTCCCATTATCACTTATCAATCACCACACCGAACCGAAGTTCTTCTTCACTGGACCAAAGTCCTACAACACTAGACCGGAGTCCTATAACACTGATTCGCAAATATAAGGCCACAATAGTGGTTCCTTTCTGAACCACAATATCAACATAACTCAACAATTTTCCTCTTCATGAGGTACTCAACATAAAATGAGCATAATAATATAATTTATATTATTTCTTAATAATGCTCATCAACAAGGTCAAAACAACATCACACAACCATCAACATTCAACAAAGCATATCCATAATTCAACAAACTCACAATTGATTCTAATACGTTTTATCTAAAATTTAGAATCACAAGGTGTACACTAATTTCAACTCATTTAACCCTAAACAACTCTAAATGAATCAACTCAACTCTAAAACACATCAATAACTCAAATCCAACTCATTTGATTCTCAAACATAACTCTAATATATGAAATAACTCAAAACTCAACTCATTTAATTCAATACAACTCTAGACATATCAAACTCAACTATAAACATATCCACATATTATTTGACGCAAATATATCATCAAAATATTGAGCCCGTGTCCTAAAACATTAACAACTTAACAACCGCAAATTCATGTTTCACGCTAGTCATACATCAGATTTGAATAATTATTAAAATAACAAACAGATTTGGAATCAAGCAAATGAATATGATTCGGTAAGCTTAGAGGATATATTTTAAGATTATGATTTTATTTTAAGACCTAAGATCTCAGTTGGTACAATTTAATAAAACAATAGGGGCTGGTACAAACACCTGACTGAATGTTTGTTACTAGTCATACTCTCAGGTTTGAATAGTTCTTTAAAATATCGAAGGAAGTCAAAATCAAGCAAATAAATATGTTTTGGAAAGCTTAGAATATCTATTATTCGATTATAAATTTTATTTTTTGACTTAAGGTCCTAATTTGTACAGTTTAATCGAACAATGGAAACTGGTACTGACTCTAGGCAGAATGGTACATCAAACTCGTAACTAGTATTTCTCCTACTGAGCTTAATCAAATGAGATACTTTTTAAGTCTAATGTGTTGAAAATTTTGTCTATTTTCTTATAATATAACTGTTGTGAATTCAATGCCACGAACAAAGTATAAAATAAGGGATGAATAAAGGACAAGGAAGAAGAGGAACACAAAAATTGGTTATAACTGCTATTCTTTTACTTTCTCTTAAAACAAGATTACAAGTTTACAAGAATAACAAATAACCTCTCTCACCCGAAATTAGGATTTGCAGCTTAGCAATGATGAGAGACTAGTATGCTATTTATAATAAAACCTAACATACTAACTAATGAGTTTTTTCCACAAGGCCCATTACACAAGCCAACTTAATAAACAAGCTAACTTAACAAATTAGGGTTTAAACACTAAAACCTAATTTAACATGCTAACAACCCTAGCATCTTCGACACAAGCATGTGAACAACCTTTGACTTCATTCTTAATCCTGTCGAACGAAGAAGCTACCCTTCGGCCATACTAGAGTTCGATCCAATTTCTCACAAATCTCCACCTTGGACCTAACTCTACAACATCAAGGGAACAAACTAGCTTTCTTCATGCAGCTTTATCAACTGCATACAGTGGAAAAACTTGCAACTTGGCAATGTCTTGGTGATCATATCAGCAGCATTGTCTTCAGTCGAAACCTTCAGCACTTGGACTTCTCCACGCTCGATTACTCCTCTGACGAAATGCAGTCTCACATCAATGTGCTTAGTTCGCTCATGATATGCTGAATTCTTCGACAGGTGTATTACACTCTGACTATCACATTTATTAGTGATACTTCGACCTTGAAGTTTCAGCTCCTTTGCAAAACCTTCATGCCACAATGCTTCTTTCACAGCTTCAGTTAAGGCAATATACTCCGCTTCAGTGGTTGATAGAGCAACAACCTTCTGAAGTGTTGCTTTCCAACTAATTGCTGTGCCAAACATAGTGAAAATATATCCAAAAATAGATTTTTTGGAATCCATACAACCTGCATAATCAGAGTCGACATATCCTTCGATTACTGCTTTACTATCTTCACCTAAGGCTCCACCATAAATTAGGACTCTATTCAGAGACCCATTTATGTACCTTAAAATCCACTTCAATGCTTGCTAGTGAGCCTTTCCAGGATTCGCCATGTACCTGCTTACAAGACTTACTGCGTATGCTATGTCGGGTCTAGTACAGACCATAGCATACATCAACGAACCGACTATATTAGCATATGAAATGCTATTCATATAGTCTCTTTCGACATCAGTACTGGGACACTGATCAATACTCAGCTTGAATTGAGGGTTTGTTGGAGTCACAACTGGCTTCGAATTCGACATACCAAACTTTTCAAGAATCTTCCGTAGATATGCCTCTTGAGATAGGCATAACTTCGACTTCTTTCTATCTCTTCGAATGTCGATTCCAAGAATCCTGGAAGCAGCTCCCAGATCCTTCATATCGAACTCCTTATTGAGTTCAGCCTTCACCCTCATCACATCTTCGACACTGTTGCTTGCTATGAGAATATCATCCATATAAAGCAACAAAATAACAAATGAATTACCAGGTCAAAATCTGAAGTAAACACAGTGGTCGAACTGACTTCTAATGAAACTTATGTGTGCCATGAACTTGTCGAATCTCCTATTCCACTGTCGAGGAGATTGTTTCAGCCCATATAAAGATCTTTTTAGCTTGCACACATAATCTTCCTTTCCCTTTTCGACATACCCTTCAGGTTGCCTCATCAGGATCGTTTCATCTAAATCACCATACAAGAACGCAGTCTTCACATCCATCTGTTCCAGTTCAAGGTCGAACTGTGCCACCATGGCAAGCAACATTCGAATGGACCTATGCTTCACAACAGGAGAGAACACATAATTGAAGTTGACACCTTCTTTCTGAGTGAAAGCCCTTGCAACTAACCTTGCCTTGTATCTTTTCGACGTCACTCTTTCAATTCCTTCCTTAACTTTGAAAATCCATTTACAGCTGACTAACCTTGCCCCAGCAGGTTTCTTGATCAGTTCCCAAGTGTGATTATCATGAAGAGATTTCATCTCATCATCCATGGCCTTCAGCCATTCAGTCTTATTTTGACTCCTCATAATTTCCTTGTAGTCTCTAGGTTCTTCGTCTAGAACCTCACTTGCAGAGATTAAGGCATAAGCTATAAGATCTGTATACCCAAGTCTCTGAGGTGCCTTGATGACTCTTCTCGACCTATCTCTCGACAATAGGTAGTCATCGACAGTTTCCTCATCCTCAGCATCTTCTGCTTCTTCTTCGACTTCATCTGGGATATGCAATTCAGCATCAACATGCTCCACCTCAACAGGAATCTCTACCTGTTCCAGCTCTTCGTCAGATGTTTCTGTACTTCGACCAACATCATCAGTTTTCTTAAAAATCATTTCAGCTTCATTGAAAACTACATCTCGACTGGTGATACACCTCCTGTGACCTGGCTCTAGGCACCATAGCCTATAAGCTTTGACTCCTTCAGGGTATCCCATGAACATGCATTTCAGAGCTCTAGGTTCAACCTTGTCTTGCCTAATGTGAGCATAGGCTACGTAGCCAAATACTCTCAGTTTGTCGAGATTTGGTGAATGTCCCGACCAAACTTCTTCAGGTGTCTTCATATCTAACGCTGTCGAAGGACATCTGTTTATCAGATATGTTGCTGTCGAAACAGCCTCAGCCCGGAACACCTTCTTTAGTCTAGCACTAGTCAACATGCATCTGACTCTCTCCAAAATAGTTCGATTAAACCTTTCAGCCAAACCATTTTGCTGTGGAGTACCTGCAGTAGTTATGTGCCTTGCAATACCATAGGCAGCACAAAAACTGTCGAATACCTCATTGCAAAATTCAAGGCCATTGTCGGTTCTCAACCTCTTGACCTTTCTGCCAGTCTGATTTTCAACCAGAGTCTTCCAACTTTTGAAATTCTCAAAAGTTTCATCCTTAGTCTTCTGGATGAATACCCATAATTTTCTGGAATAATCATCTACTATGGATAGAAAATACCTTGCTCCTGAATGTGATGGACACCTTGCAGGCCCCCAAAGATCAGCATGGATGTAATCAAGGGATCCATGTGTTCTTTGTTTGCCTTTGTTGAACTTCACTCTGCAAGATTTTCCAAGTACACAGGGTTCACAAAACTTCAGCTTTTCGACTTTGTCTCCACCAAGCAAATTTTGTTTCCCTAATTCGACCAGACCCCTTTCACTGACATGGCCCAATCTCATGTGCCAGATTTCTGTCTTCGACAAAGGTTTCGTGGATGCAACATTTGTCGAACCACTTACAACTTCAGCCTCAAGGGTATACAAGCCTTGTTTCATCACACCTCTCAAAACTTCATTCGACCCCTTCATGACTCTTAGGATATTTTTCTCTCCTTGGAAAACATATCCTTGGAAAACATATCCTCTATCACCCTTATTCTCAATCTTCAATAATTCCTCCTTAGCAGAGTCTAGGTTCCATATCTGTCTATCCTTAGTTAGTGTCAGCCTTAATCTTGAGCTTTAAACAAGAAGTCTCAATTAGTTAATCATTCTGCCATCAGTCATAAAAACCCCTGGAAAGGGTCAGCCTCCAAAATCATTTCTTTAAAGTCATAATCCCCTGGAAAGGGTCAGCCTCCATTCATTCCTTCATTTTAACAAAAACCCCTGGAAAGGGTCAGCCTCCAAAATCACTCCTTTAAATCCAAATTCCCTGGAAAGGGTTAGCTTCCAAAAATTAAACTTTCAAAACATAAACTCTCCAGTAGAGTAAACCCCTAGAAAGGGTTAGCCTTCAAAATCAGTTCTCTAAAGTCATAATTCCCTAGAAAGGGTTAGCTTCCAAAATTAAGCTTTTAAGAACCAATTCCCCGGTAGAGTCTACTTTAGGTCAATCATCCAAACAAATTCCCCAGTAGAGTCAATCTTCAAACCTGGGTCTTTCATTCATCAATTCCTGTTTAACAAAAGCATAGTCCTTAGTATAGTCAATCTTTAGGATAATCCTCAACAGAGTAGTCCCCTCTGAGTCAAAAGATCCCACACTGGTAGATCTTTCCCAATTAAAACATTCAGCCTCAACCTTGGGCTTTGTACAAGGCACATACTCCCTTTAGAGTCAAAATCTTACTCATAGGTATTCCCCTAGAGAGTCATCCACAATCTTGGGCTTTGTACAAGGCAGATAATAGAGTCTCCCCAGTGAGTCCTTCACCATCAAGTAGCCACAACCTTGGGCTTTGCACAAGGCAGATAAAACCACATTTCCTTTGTCAAAAGATTCCTAACCTCCAGGATCTTTTCCCCATAGAGTCATCCATACTTAGTTTCCTCAACAGTTAGCCACAACCTTGGGCTTCATACAAGGCACAAAATAGAGTCTTCCCTAGCAAGAGTCAGCCACAATCTTGGGCTTCATACAAGGCACAAAATAGAGTCTCCCTAGGTAGAGTCAGCCACAATTATGGGCTTTGTACAGAACACTAAATAAACCTCTCAATCATAAAACAAAACAAAACACTTTCTAACTAAAGTCAGCCTCAATTCTGGGCTTTGTACAGAACACAAAACTTCTTAGTTTAAGTTAATTTCCAGTGGAGTCATCTCCCAGAATCAATAAAAATCATTCAAAAAGCCTCAAGCTTGGGCCTCATTCAAGCCAGCTAAAAATCAAATCTTTCAAACAGTAGATAGACATAGCTTATCTCTATAGGGAGATATTTCTCCTATCTCACCACAAACAAACAATCATTTCAAATAAACAAACAACAATCATTTCAAACATTCTCCCATTTAGGACTCATGAAAGGCATGCTCTGGCAACACCCCAGACTTGTACAACTTTCCCTAATTTGGTCGAGAATCTTTCATTCAAGAGACACGTGACTGTCATGCTTGATCAACCAAGTG
Organism: Vicia villosa; assembly: GCF_029867415.1. Lineage (NCBI taxonomy): Eukaryota > Viridiplantae > Streptophyta > Magnoliopsida > Fabales > Fabaceae > Vicia > Vicia villosa. The sequence goes on along the minus strand of NC_081180.1, from coordinate 229,903,550 downwards.
GGGTCCCTCTCTTAATGAAACAAACTCAGCTTTTCTGTCACTTTAAAATGTTTGTGGTGGAATAGTAGAAATACCTCTCTGTAAAGATGATTTCATGTCTCTTTACTGTAAACAGAGATTTAATTCAAGCTTCAACCTTGAGCTTCAAGCAAGGCACCAAAAATAATTAATTTCCCTAATTAGTTCTCTGAACTACAAAAAGCTCTGACTTCCATCAGGGATATGTAGGCATGAGGTTCACAAGGAATCTCTGCGAGCTAATCAAAAACCAAAAATAGTCAGTCTGTCTATCTTTTAATTCAATTCAATTCCTTCTCCTAACACAAAGGAGAAACTTTCCCAATAATTAGCAACAAACACAAACACATAGACACAGAGAAGGTTCCCGTAGAGTACTACGGATATGTAGGGTGCTTAAAACCTTCCCTTTGTATAACCGACCTCTCGGACTCCAGAATTTCTAGTCTAGGTGAATCCCCACACTTAGCAAACTCCTAGGGTTTATTGAATATATTTTTCCCCTTTCCTCCTCGTAGGATAATTAAAAAGTTCGTGTGATATCGTAGGAAGAACTGAAACAAAATTCATCCCGCCACGGGCGCATTATCCTTCCAAATTTCGTGTGAAGGGTCTAGCGTGCCGTCCTCCCAAGTGAAACGGGGGGTAAAAAAAACGACACCACAATTGCCTTTGCACGCGCAACCTTGTAGAGATTAAGCATGTGCTCAAAATCTCAGGTTAATGTGAACTAGCAGTTTTATTCTTCTGAACTTATGATTCATCTTAGAGAATAAGACTTCTGAACCGAGTGAGTCAGATGTTTCTAGATGATTTCAGTTTCTGACTTGTGAGAAGTTGTAAATCAGGTAGTTTAATTTTTAAGCAACCAGCTAGATTTATATCATAATTTCATTCAAGACACAATTCCACACTAATATTCTTTAGAATGAATTTGAATATATCTTTAGAAAGAGGTTTTGTGAAAACATCATCCCATTGATGGTCTGTATCAGTAAAGTTTAAGCTTAATATCCCTTTCTGAATATAGTCGCTAATGAAATGATGCTTAATTTCTATGTGTTTAGCTTTGGAGTTTAGGATAGGATTTTAAGAAAGATATATAGCAGAAGTATTGTCACAAAAAATAGGAATCTTACGCTCATAAATGTGATAATCCTCTAACTGACTTTTCATCCAAATCATCTGAGTGCTACAGCCTGTTGCAGCAACATATTCTGCTTCTGTAGTTGATAGTGCAATTGTGGCTTGCTTTTTGCTGTACCAAGTGATCAGATTATTTCCTAGAAACTGACAGCGTCCAAATGTACTTTTACGTTCTACTCTGTCTCCAGCAAAATCAGCATCACAATAACCCACTAAATTGAACTCTTTGGATTTTCTGTAACAAAGTCCGACATTAGTAGTACCTTTAAGATACCTCATAATTCTCTTGACAGCAAACAAGTGTGATTCTCTAGGATCTGATTGGAATCTTGCACATAAGCAGACACTCTTCCTTACCTAAAATGCAAGTATGATGCATAGGGTTTTTTGCTTCTTTACTTTCTGATAGCTTAAATTTCTTCAGAAGTTCCTTGACATATTTTGTTTGATGTAAGTAGGTACCTTCAGAAGTTTGCGTTATTTGAATTCCCAAAAAGAATTTTAGCTCACCCATCATACTCATCACAAAAAGAAGTTTGGTCTATTAGAAGTTCCAAAAAGAAGTTTGGTCTATTAGAAGTTCCAAAAATAATATCATCCACATATATTTGACAGATTAAGATATCATTTTTAAATGAGTTACGAAATAGTGTTGTATCAACTTTACCTCTGGTGAAATATTTTTCTAGAAGGAATGAACTTAAACGTTCGTACCAAGCTCGGGGAGCTTGTTTTAGTCCATATAAAGATTTCTTTAGTTTAAAAACATGTTCAGGAAATATTAGATCTTCAAATCCAGGAGGTTAATGAACATACTGAAGGATAGAAAAACACTTAGAAAGGAGGGGTTTGAATAAGTGTGACTTTAAAAACTTATAAGATAAAAACAATGAACACAATTATTTTTATCCCGGTTCGTTGTTAATGAAACTACTCCAGTCCACCCCCTTAGAGTGATTTACCTCAACTGAGGATTTAATCCACTAATCAATTTGATTACAATGGTTTTCCACTTAGATAACCTCTTAGTCTTCTAGAGTATACAGATCACAACTTGATCACTCTAGGAAATTGTTAGAATCCCAATTGTGTATAGTTTGTATATAAGTTTTGTGGTATTTCTGAAACTCTTGTGCCAAATTTGATCACCTTTAGATATAATAGTATGTAAATAAATAACTTTGTGTTTATTTTGTAAAGTTAGTTAATTTATTAACTCTTGTAATGTTTTCTTTAGGTTTCAACAATTTTTGGGCAAGATGGAATGAAAAGAATAGTCAAAACAAGCTTGCAATGAGGTTGGAAAGCCAAAAGAGGAATTTTTGTGCAAGAAGCTCCGCTCAGCGGAGTTGAAGCGGACCTGCTCCGCTCAGCGGACCTACCTTTTCAACTTTTGTTCTTAGCCACATAAAATTGATGAAAAAAGGTGGTTAGCATAGTTCTTATCATAACACACACTTGGAAGAAAAGTTAGGGCAAGAGAAGAAGAGAAAAACCATTTTTCTTAAGAGAAAATCAAGATTTCCAAACATCTTTCTTTGATCTTCTTGAGTTTGATGTCACTAAATCTTGGTTTGTTGCTTGTTGTTGAAGCTTCCATGGATATGGAGGGCTAAGTTTCATCTTGTGTCAAAATTAGAGGTAGTTAGTTTGTAAATATGTACTTTCTTTGATCTATTATGTATGAACTTGGTTAATGATTAATACATGGTGAATATCTTGTTATTTATGTTTCATTTGTTGTTTTGGATCATTATTGAGAGATATGTTTCAAAGCTAGACCTAAAAGATATTCATCTATCAATAAACAAACTCTAGAGATAGATTTGTGAGTTGATAATCACAAGTATCAAGCTTTTAAGATTATCATGTTGATTGTCGGCATGAGAGATCATCTGACGGTGAATATGATAATAATCACGATATTGCTTTAGAGATAAACGGTATCGAGAGGATACGTGATTGTATTAATCATGAATAGGTTCATATATATAATCATTAGAGTACATATGAAGCAAACTAATGAACACTAATCTTGACACAGTTTTACCAAACCGTTTTTAAATCCTAAGTTATTGTCTTTAATTTCTTTTCATGCTATTTATCTTTCATGAAACTAAAAACATCCAGAACTTTAACTCAAAATACACTAAGCTGTAGAACGGCGATAATATCGCATCAATCCCTGAGGAGATGATACTAAAAATACTTATCCTATACTTTCTAACAAAATGGCGCTGTTGCCGGGGATTGGCGTTAAGATATTATAAGCATAGCAATAGTTTTTGTGTGTTTTGAGTATAAATATTATTATTATTGCCTAGTCTTTGCTCACTTTTTGGTTAGTGTTTCAGCTCTGGTTTATGCGTGGGAGTGTACCAGCAGATCAGCTTCTTTTTGATCCAGAAATTGAAAGAACCGCAAGGAGATTGAACAGTAAAACCAGGAGAAGAAGGAAACTAGCCAAAGAACGAAGATTAGCCCAAGAAGCTACTACTTCATCAGCACCACAAGTTATAGAAGAAGAGATGGCAGGGCATGGAGAACAGGATCCACCACCGCCACCACCACCACCTCCTAGAGCACCATGTGCTAACAGTCCGAGAAGAGCAGCCCAGTTTGCACGAAATGACAACAATGCAAGAAATTCTGAAATGAAGACCGGCATTCTTCAGCTACTTTATGTTAGTCCCTTTGCAGGACTTGATCATGAGGACCCATATACACACTTGACAAAGTTTTATGAAATTGCTGGAGCAGTCGGAGCCCCTGAAAGAGAGGAAGAGCAGGTGTTTAAGAGATTATTCTCTCACTCCTTGATCGGCAAAGCAAAGGATTGGTATCTAGACCAACCCACTCAAACCATGACAAATTGGAATGAGTTAGAAGAAAAGTTTCTTGATAGGTTCTTCCCTCAGTCACGGTTACTTGAAGCAAAAACAGCTATTTCAGTGTTTTCTCAAGGTGTGAATGAAACTCTCAATGAGGCATGGGAAAGGTATAAGTCAATGTTGAGAAAGTGTCCTAGTCATGGATTTGATGAACTTACTCAGATTCACATTTTTCGTAATGGCTTACAACCACAACCTAAGCTTCTGTTAGATGCTACAGCTGGAGGTTCCTTGATGGCTAAGACAGCAGAGGAGGCAATAGAGATAATTGAGAAAATGGCCAGAAATGATCATCAGGTGCAACATAACCGAGGAGTTGTTCAAAAGAAACAGGGGCTTATTGAATTAGGAACCAATGATGCTATTCTTGCTCAGAATAAGCTTCTTTCTCAACAAGTGGAGGAGCTTACAAAATAAATGGCAAGGTTACCTCAACAACTCAAAGAGCTACAAGATCCTAACAAGAACAAACAAGTTGCTTCGTGTGAGCTTTGTAGTGGAGACCACCCTACCGAATATTGTCCACCGGTGAATGAAGTGAATTACATGGCGAATCAAAATCAAGGAGGCTATCAACAAAGACAAGCTCCTTACCAAAACCAAGGTGGATACCAACAAAGGCCTAATGCACCACAATATGGCCAAGGGTGGAGACAAGATAATTATCAACAAAGACAAAGTCCTTATCAACAACAACCACCTTCTCAAGACAAGCCTTCAAAGTTGGAGGAGACTCTAAATCAATTCATGCAAGCATCAATGGCGAATCAAAAGAGTAATGAAGCGGCAATAAAGAATTTAGAGACTCAAGTCGGCCAACTTGCGAAACAACTAGCCGAGAAGCAAACCGGACCATCATTCACGGCAAACACTCAAACCAATCCTAAGGAGCATTGCAAAGCGGTTGTAACTAGGAGTGGGAGGGTGCTTGAAAGTGAAGTGGAGAAGGAGGTTGAGGAGGAGGAAGTTAGGATAGAAAAGGAGAAAGAGGTAGAAAGTGAAGTAGAACCAAAGAAAAATGAGGGAGTCTTAGTTGAAAATGAGAGTGAAGAAAAAAGTGAGGAAGAAAAAGAAAAAAATAGAGAGAAAAAGAGAAAGATTAAAGAAGGAAAGAAGAAATTTATGAGTCCTCCCGTTCGTAATTTACCTTACCCTCATGCTCCCTCAAAGAAAGATAATGAGAGGCAATATGCTCGTTTTCTTGACATATTTAGGCAATTGCAAATTAATATTCCTTTTGGTGAAGCTTTAGAGCAAATGCCAAAATATGCCAAGTTTATGAAGGACATCCTCACAAAGAAAAGAAGTTACACTGAGCCCGAAACGGTTGTCCTAGATGCTAAATGTAGTGCCATCATTCAAAGTACTTTACCAAGGAAGGAAAGAGATCCGGGAAGAGTTACTTTGCCGGTTACTATTGGTGACATTCATATTGGAAGAGGCTTGGTTGACACGGGTTCAAGTATCAATTTGATTCCTTTATCCATGGTCAAGAGGTTAGGCATTGTTGATATGAAAAATACAAGAATGACACTTCAATTAGCCGATAAGTCTACAACTATGCCTTTTGGGATAGCGGAAGATTTACTGGTGAAAGTTGACAAGTTCTTTTTTCCAGTTGATTTTGTTGTCATTGATATGGAGGAAGATGTTGATACCCCATTGATACTAGGAAGACCTTTTATGAAGACGGCAAGGATGATGATAGACATTGATGATGGTTTGATGAAATTGAGGTTCCAAGATGAGGAAGTGTGTTTTGATCTCTCAGAAGCAATGAAATATCCAAATGATACAAGTGATTGTTTTAGAATCGATGCTATGGAGGAAGTTATCATGCAAGTTGAAAGTCGAGCTCATGTGTTCAATCCTCTGGAGAAAACATTAACCAAAGCTCTTGATGTTCTCAATGAAGAAGAAGAAAAAGAGATTGAATAATGTTTGCAAGATCTTGATGTTTTTGAAGAGATAAGTCCTTTTGAAGCAAAGATGGAGGAGTTGAAAGTTGAGCCAAAGGTGGAGGAAACTAAGTTAGAATTGAAGATGTTACCACCCCATTTGAAATATGTTTTTCTTGAAGAAGGTGGTAAGAAGCCGGTGATCATTAGTGGTTCATTGTCAAAGAAGGAGGAAGAGAAATTAATTCATGTGTTGAAAGCTAACAAGGAGGCGATAGGATGGGTTCTTTCCGATCTAAAAGGAATTAGTCCGGCCTACTATATGCATAAAATTATGATGGAGGAGGATTTTAAACCGGTAGCTCAACCTCAACGCCGGTTGAATCCTACAATGAAAGAAGTTGTAAGAAAGGAAGTGGTGAAACTATTGGAAGCCGAAATGATTTATCCTATTTCTGATAGTGCATGGGTGAGTCCAGTCCAAGTGGTACCAAAGAAAGGAGGAATGACCGTGATCACAAATGACAAGAATGAGTTGATTCCAACAAGGACCGTGACGGGTTGAAGGATGTGTATTGATTACCAAAAGCTTAACCAAGCTACTAGGAAAGATCACTTCCCGTTACATTTTATGGACCAAATGTTGGAAAGATTATCGGGTCAAGAGTTTTATTGTTTCTTGGATGGCTACTCCGGATACAACCAAATTTCGGTCAATCCGGAAGATCAAGAGAAAACGGCGTTCACTTGTCCCTTTGGAATTTTTGCTTATAGGCGAATGCCGTTTGGATTGTGTAATGCACCGGCCACTTTCCAAAGATGTATGCAAGCTATCTTCTCGGACTTCATAGAAAAGACAATGGAAGTTTTCATGGATGACTTCTCCGTTTTTGGAGCTTCATTTGATCTTTGTTTGAAGAATTTGGATGCCGTGTTGAAAAGATGTGTTGAAACCAACTTGGTCCTCAATTGGGAAAATTCAATTTCATGGTTACCGAAGGCATAGTTCTTGGTCACAAAGTTTCTTCCAAAGGAATTGAAGTCGATCGAGCAAAAGTGGAGGTTATTGAAAAGTTGCCACCGCCAACAAATGTCAAAGGAATTCGAAGCTTCTTAGGCCATGCGGGATTCTATAGAAGATTTATCAAGGACTTCTCAAAGATTGCAAAGCCTTTGAGCAACTTGCTCAACAAAGATAAGTCTTTTGTTTTTGATAATGCATGCCTTTTAGCTTTTAATGAATTGAAACAAAGATTGACTACCGCACCCATAATCATAGCGCCCGATTGGAAACTTGACTTTGAACTAATGTGTGACGCTAGTGATTATGCGGTAGGAGCGGTGTTGGGTCAAAGAAAAGGAAAAATTTTTCATGCTATACATTATGCTAGTAAGGTTCTTAATGAAGCACAAATTAATTATGCAACAACCGAAAAAGAGCTGCTAGCTATTGTATATGCATTAGAAAAATTTAGGTCCTACTTAATTGGTTCGAAAGTTGTTGTTTACACTGACCATGCAGCGATAAAGTATTTGCTTACCAAGCCGGATTCAAAGCAAAGGCTAATCAGGTGGATATTGTTGCTACAAGAATTCCACCTAGAGATTAGAGACAAGAAAGGAGCGGAAAACTTGGTGGCGGATCATTTGTCAAGGTTGGTGAATGAAGAGGTAACAAACAAAGAAGAAGAGGTTTTGGAGTCATTCCCGGATGAAAAGTTGTTCATGGTGGAAGAAAGGCCGTGGTTTGCTGACATGGCTAATCACAAGGCATCGGGATGGATACCGGAAGATTGGAGTAAAAGTGCAACAAAGAAGTTCCTTCATGATGCCAAATTTTATGTGTGGGATGATCCATACTTGTTCAAAATTGGTGTGGATGGTGTGTTAAGGAGATGTGTGACAAGGGAAGAAGTAATGAGAATCTTGTGGCATTGTCATAACTCACCTTATGGTGGACACTATGGTGGACAAATAACGACGGCAAAAGTTCTTCAATCCGGGTTCTATTGACCAACGTTATTCAAAGATGCCTACTTGCATGCACAAAGTTGTGACAATTGTCAAAGAAGTGGTGGAGTGAGCAAAAGAAATGAAATGCCATTGACAAACATGTTAGAAGTGGAAGTGTTCGATTGTTGGGGAATAGACTTTGTAGGACCATTTCCTTCGTCTTTTGGTTGTGAGTATATTTTGGTTGCGGTTGATTATGTTTCAAAGTGGGTGGAAGCAATAGCATGTCCAAAGGCGGATGGAAAGACCGTAATCAAGTTCTTGAAGAAAAACATTTTTACAAGGTTTGGAAAACCAAGGATTCTCATTAGTGATGGTGGCTCACATTTTTGCAACACACAACTTGAAAAAGTCTTACAACAATATGGTGTGAAGCACAAGGTAACAACGGCTTATCATCCACAAGCTAATGGTCAAGCCGAAGTTTCCAACCGAGAAATTAAAAGAATCCTGGAAAAAACTGTTTCTTCATCAAGAAAGGATTGGTCATACAAGTTGGATGATGCTTTATGGGCTTACCGTACGGCATACAAGGCACCGATTGGTTTTACTCCGTTTCAAATGGTTTACGGGAAGAGTTGTCATTTACCCGTGGAATTGGAGCATAAGGCATTTTGGGCCTTGAAGTTGCTTAACTTTGATCCTAAGGCAAGTGGTGAAATGAGAAGATTGCAATTGCTTGAGATGGAAGAATTGCGATTACAAGCCTATGAATCCAACAAAATCTACAACGAGAAAGTGAAGGGATATCATGATAAAAAGATTGTGGAGAAGGAGTTCAAAGAAGGCCAAATGGTTCTTTTGTTTAATTCAAGGTTGAAGTTGTTTCCGGGCAAATTAAAGTCGAAGTGGTCGGGTCCGTTCCGAATCAAGCAAGTCAAAGACTATGGAGCGGTTGTGTTAGAAAATCCGACAACAAATGAAAGTTGGACCGTGAATGGCCAAAGACTCAAGCCGTATCTTGGTGGTGAAGTCGATCGAAGTTCGGAATCCGTTCCGATTTTTGATCCGTAAAGCCGCCTCGGACCGTCAAGCTAACCGACGTTAAACAAAGCGCTAGTTGGGAGGCACCCCAACGTTGTAAGTATTCTCTGTTTTATGTGTTTTGGGACATTTGAAAAGTCGGTGGAGAAAGAATCGAGTGGAACAGACTGAGAAAAAACCAGAAAAACTAGATTTTCTGTCATCCGCTCAGCGGACCCCCCTCCGCTGAGCGGACCTGCTAAAAACCAGAAAAAATTAACAGGGCCCAATGGACCAAACCGGTCCAAAGGCCCAATTAAAGCAGAGTTTGTGGCTGAGCGGGTTCAGAACCCTAACTCACCACATTTGTGCCTCTCACTTGTTTCCTTCTCCTTCTCCACCATTTTCAAACCTTCCAAGTTACAATCTTTTATTTGTTCAAAGTTGCTGCACTTTTGTTCTTGTCCATTTTCAGCAAGGTATGTTTCTAATGTTGTTCATAATTTTGCAATGATGTCATAGTAGGGTTATGCAAAGATTTGTTTCCTTTTTAGATTTGAAGTTAGGTTTAGTAATATCTAGTGTTTAGGTTTGATTTTATTAAGAAATCTTGTTTATATTTTAGGTTTAGGTTAGATTAGATTTTAGATTTTAGGGTTTTATCACTTGCATGCTGTGATTCTCTATTTCCTTACATGTTTTCGTGCTTAAAAGTGTTGTGGAATGGGGTTTGAAACCCCATGGATGTTTCTGGTGCAGACCTGTGTCTGCAGAATTTTTGAATTTCTGCGCAGGTCCGCTGAGCGGACCCCCTCCGCTGAGCGGACCCTGCTGAGTGCAGAATTTTGCTTATGTTTTCTGTTGGTTGTGGAATTGGTTAGGGCCTAGTGCAATGCTACAGATGGATATGTTACATTTTATAAATGTTGCTTGACGATGTTTGTTCGATGTTATGTTGTTTTTTTTTGTAGATGTCGTCAAGAAGTGATCGGGGAAAGCGAGCTAGGCAATTGACAGGTTCAAGCTCAGGAGCTGCTCCGCAACCACCCTTCGATTCACATAGGTTTCTAGGTTCAGAGCAGCAGGCAAGGTTTGAGAAGTTGGTTGGTCGAAAGATTTGGCCTGAAAAGGTGTTTGACCTCCCACAAAGCGGTAACTTTTATCAGTTTCTGGAAAATATTGCGGAACGCCATTGGGAAGCTTTGATCTCTCCTGATACTCAAATCAATGCGGACCTCGTGCGTGAGTTTTATGCCAATGCGATTCCGATTGAGGGAAGGGTGTACACTTACACCTCCTATGTGAGAGGTAGGGGAATTTCTTTTTCAAGGGATGCAATTAACACTTTTTTGGGAAGACCGTCTCCTCGTGCTGCAGGTGAGAAGTGTGAGTATGCGAGGAAAAAGGCTGCAAAGACTTGGGATATGCAGGAGATTGCTGATCTGTTATCCTTTGAGCGCCGAGGGTTCACTCTTAACCCTTCCGGTTATATTCAAAAGATGGACAGGAAGAATATGACTCAAATGGCACAGCTGTACACAGTTTTCCTCCTGAACAATGTCATGCCGAGGAGCCACACATCTTACCTAACCATTGACATGTCTTGTCTTTTGTTTTGGATTATGACAGGTGGAGAGGTGGATGTGGCTCAAATCATTTCTGAGGAGATTAGGATTGTGGCTTCAAGTGGTACCAAGTCAGGAACGAAGCCTTCTGCTCAGCTTGGCTTTCCAAGTTTGATAATGGGACTTTGCAGGAAAGCAGGTGTGGAGTTTCCTAATGTGGCAAGCATGAAATCCACTAGTGTTGTGGACACCGGCTATGTGCATAAGCATTGCTCTCCTAAGCTAGGTGTCCAGCAGCATCCTCAGCCACAGAACATGGCTCCTTCTGCTGGTGGTAGGTATAATGAGGAATTAGCTTGCAGGTACAATTGGGCGTATTTTGATGCCAACAGAAGATCACAAGCTATGATTCATGATTCTCTCTGCAAGCTCTATCGCCACCAAGTCAATCCGGCGGATGTTCCCTCTTTTCCTACTAATGAGGAGTATGAGGCTCATTGTGCATGGCCTGCGGAGAGGCCATTTTTCAGAGAGGGGGATGGTGAAGAGGAAGAAGAGGAAGGAGATGGCATGGAGCAGGATGATGAGGAGGATTGAGGATATCCAGTGTCGATTTTTATTGTTGTTTATTTAGTTTATGTTTAGTTCTATAATACTTTGATTTTACTTTTTGTTGTTGAACTAGTAGCATAATTTCTAGTGCTTTTGTTAGTAACTACTTTTGTGCCATCCATATGAGGATGAGGTTTGTTGTACTTTGGTGGCCGTGGGTGCCACCCGAACATAATTTGTAGGCAACTTATGCCTTTGTTGATTAAGTATTTTGTTTAAGTAATGTGTGTTTGTGTGGGCAATTTATGCCCTTGTTGTTATAATATTGTGTTTTAGTAGTAGAATAGTGTACATATATTATATGTTAAGGTGTATATAATTTTTTGTGTTTGTCTTGGAATAGAAGTGATGCTCTAAAGAAGAAAAAGTGATAAGGTTTGTCAACATCAAAAATTTGGATGGTGATGATAAGATTCTTGATGATGTTCATACCAAGGTAAGTATTTTGTTGCTTTGTAGATTATAAGGTGACTATGAACTAAGGGCTTTACACAAAGTTTTTGTCACATTGCATTTTAGAAATTTTGTTTGTGTTTGAATCAAAATTAGGACAAAACTAGATAAGTGAGTGGACTTCCATTGTGTACAAAAATAAGAGTGTTCTAGTGATGGATGTTAACTCAAATGATTCATGTTTAATCTTGCTTTGTATGAGACATTAGAACTTAGAAGGGATCGAGGAAATTTTTTTTTGAGTAGTATGAGAAAAACCACCTTAAACAAGGCTACCCGTGAGTGTGTGATCTTTTGTAACCAATTTTGAGCCTAAATTTTTGTTTTGTCAAGTGAATCAAAGGAAAATGCAATGAATTTTGATAAAGAGAAGAAGTGAGTCACTTGACAATTTCTTTGGCAAACACTTAACCCAATAGTACTTGAACCTTGAATGGAAAGCATTGATGTCTTTATAGATGGAAATGTTTAAAGTTGGGGAGAGATGTTTCTTAAAGAGAAAGAAAAGAAAGAAAATGGTGGTGCAATGCATTCTTTGGAAAAGGAAAATCAATGAAAAGAATTGAGAAAGAATGAGCATATGATAAAGAGAAAAAGAAAAATTCAAATGATCTATGGAAAAGAATGCATTGTATGGTGAAAAAAAAAACAAAAGGGTAAAATATTATTAGTGTTGTACATAAATAATGCTTTCCATGATCATTCACCCTTTTTGTTTCAATGGCCGTGTACATATAATATCACTTGTTTGGAACCCAGGCCAAGTTACAACCAAATGAAGTCCTCAGTGATCTTTGTCTCTATTGTCTCGTGTGCATAGTATAGATGAATATATGAATTGTTTTGGATGTGCATCATTACTAGTGAGTGTGATTTGTCCCTTATGCTATCATGGCAATTGTCCTTCAATTATTTTGTGAAGTGAAACATAGGTGATTCATTCATGAACATTATCTTTTTAATGCAATTGTGTTGAAATGTTTGTGTTTAGGAAATGTTTCATAGTCATGTTAGAATCTTGTACAAGCAAGGAAGACTTATCTTGTAGGTATGTAACTCAAGTTTGAACCATTCAATTGATGTTACTAACCTTGTGTGATGTGTTGATATTTGCTTCTGAGCTAGCTTTGTTCGAGGACAAACAAAGATCAAAGTTGGGGAGAGTTGTTAGAATCCCAATTGTGTATAGTTTGTATATAAGTTTTGTGGTATTTCTGAAACTCTTGTGCCAAATTTGATCACCTTTTGATATATATAATAGTATGTAAATAAATAACTTTGTGTTTATTTTCTAAAGTTAGTTAATTTATTAACTCTTGTAATGTTTTCTTTAGGTTTCAACAATTTTTAGGCAAGATGGAATGAAAAGAATAGTCAAAACAAGCTTGCAATGAGGTTGGAAAGCCAAAAGAGGAATTTTTGTGCAAGAAGCTCCGCTCAGCGGAGTTGAAGCGGACCCGCTCCGCTCAGCGGACCTACCTTTTCAACTTTTGTTCTTAGCCACATAAAATTGATGAAAAAAGGTGGTTAGCATAGTTCTTATCATAACACACACTTGGAAGAAAAGTTAGGGCAAGAGAAGAAGAGAAAAACCATTTTTCTTAAGAGAAAATCAAGATTTCCAAACATCTTTCTTTGATCTTCTTGAGTTTGATGTCACTAAATCTTGGTTTGTTGCTTGTTGTTGAAGCTTCCATGGATATGGAGGGCTAAGTTTCATCTTGTGTCAAAATTAGAGGTAGTTAGTTTGTAAATATGTACTTTCTTTGATCTATTATGTATGAACTTGGTTAATGATTAATACATGGTGAATATCTTGTTATTTATGTTTCATTTGTTGTTTTGGATCATTATTGAGAGATATGTTTCAAAGCTAGACCTAAAAGATATTCATCTATCAATAAACAAACTCTAGACATAGATTTGTGAGTTGATAATCACAAGTATCAAGCTTTTAAGATTATCATGTTGATTGTCGGCATGAGAGATCATCTGACGGTGAATATGATAATAATCACGATATTGCTTTAGAGATAAATGGTATCGAGAGGATACGTGATTGTATTAATCATGAATAGGTTCATATATATAATCATTAGAGTACATATGAAGCAAACTAATGAACACTAATCTTGACACAGTTTTACCAAACCGTTTTTAAATCCTAAGTTATTGTCTTTAATTTCTTTTCATGCTATTTATCTTTCATGAAACTAAAAACATCCAGAACTTTAACTCAAAATACACTAAGCTGTAGAACGGCGATAATATCGCATCAATCCCTGAGGAGACGATACTAAAAATACTTATACTTTCTAACAGAAATCACCACTTAGATAACCTCTAAGTCTTCTAGAGTCTACTCATCTCACTGATCACTCTAGGAACCTTTTACAATCAATGTAAAATAAAGTTTACAAGAGTTTGAATTGATTCTTATAAAGCTATAATCACAACAGTGATATTTCTCTTAAGTTCTAAGCTTAACACTCACTAAATATTACAAGAGTTTGTGAGGTTGAAGATGAAGTTCGTGAGCTTTGAATTTGACAGCGCTTTGGTATATTTCACAATAGTCGGTTTGCTGCTTCTGATCAGAACTTCCATATTTATAGGCGTTTGAGAAGATGACCGTTGGGTTGCATTTAATGCATTGCGTGAGTAGTACAACGCTGCATTTAATGTTTCACACTTTTGTCAACTACCTCGAGCCATGCTTTTGCTGCTTTTACTGACTTTGCCTTTTGTATCTTCTAACGTTCCTTTTGCCAGTCAGAGATTAGACTTAATAGCCTGTCATCTTGTACTTGCTTCTGATCTCAGATTTGTGAATACAACGATTGAATATCAGAGTCAATCAGCTTGGTGCAAAGCATCTTCTTGTCTTCTGACTTTGAAATGCTTGAGCGTGATACCGTTCAGAACATCAGTGCTTCTGCTTCTGACTTCATGTTCTTCTGATGCTTCATAGTCCATGTTCTGATTCTGCTTGACCATCTTCTGATGTCTTGCCAGCGCATGTTCTGATGTAGCCATCCAGAAACTTTTGAGTCAGTGCTTCTGAGCGCTGAATTGTGCATACTCTTTATGTATTTCCTGAAATGGAAAATGTAAAGGATTAGAGTACCACATTGTCTTATACAAAATTCATATATATTTTTATCATCAAAACAAGAATATTGATCAGAACAAATCTTGTTCTAACAATCTCCCCCTTTTTGATGATGACAAAAACATATATAATTGATATGATTTTGCAATCAGAATATCAGATGACAAAAGACAATTACACAGATATAGCATAAGCATATAATCATAGTGTGTGAATATGTCTCCCCCTGAGATTAACAATCTCCCCCTAAAATAAATACTAGAAGAGTTTATAAATAAAAGACTTCCCTGAGTATTTTTCCATTTCAGTATAGACTTTCACTTTGCCTAGAACTTCAGAATATTCAGAGCTTCTGCTTCTTACTTCCATAGGACAGCTTCAGAGCTTTGAATTTCTTCTTTGTAATCAATTGAAACATATCATGCTTGATTGAATCAGAACATTCTTGAATGTATCAGAGCATCATCAGAGCATCTTTACATCCTGAAATGTATCATAGCATACTAAACAAAAATATCAAAGCATGAATGTATCAGAACATTCTTGAGAAAGAAAATGTATCAGAGTATTCAAAAAAGAATATATTAGAGCATTCTAAAATGAATATCAGAACATTCTTCTTCTTGCTTCTGATCTTGAAGCTTCACAGCACTAAGCTTGCTTCAATTTTCCAAGAGCATGCTTCTCTATAGAATTGCTTTTCCTCATGTATTTGCTTCTCATGTTGAGCTTTTTCAGAATATCTTTAATCCTGCAAAAAATCTCAAAGACATAGAACTTGCAAATAATGTTAGGAAGTGTTGAGACTTAATCCCAGCAACTGATATAATAAACAAAATCAATTATCATGTTTCTCCCCCTTTTTGTCATAACATCAAAAAGCATTAAAAGATTCAGACGATAAAAGACACATAGAGTGAAGAAGATAAAGATTTCATTGATCAAAATATCAGAAGGGTACAAAAGATATCAGTCGTGACTTGTTTCTGATAACTTCTCCTTGCTCATTCATTTTGTTTCTAAACACCCACTTTGTTCCAATTATGTTGATCCTTTAGGTCTTGGAACTAGATCCTATACATCATTTCTGGTGAATTGGTTTAATTCTTCTTGTCTGGCAATAATCCAATCTGTATCTTGAAGGGCTTTATCTACTAAAGTTGGCTCAATCATTGACACTAAACCAAATAATGAATTTTCATTATTTCTCATAAATGCTTTAGTTCTGATAGGATCATCTTTCTTGCCAAGTATAACATCTTCTGAATGATGTGTAGTGAGTCTTGGAAATCTTTTATCTTCTGAATCATCAAGATTCGTGATTTGTTCATCTGTATCTGCAAAATTTTCAATCTGCTTTGGCTTTTGATGGCCAAGCTTATCATCAAATCTGATGTTGATTGATTATTCAAATATCAAGGTTTATGTATTATATACTCGATAGCCTTTTGAGCGTTCAGAGTATCCTAGCAGAAAACACTTTTGTGCTTTAGAATCAAACTTGTTCAGATGTTCTTTAATATTAAGAAAAAAACAAGTACAACTAAATGGATGAAAATATGAAATGTTGGGTTTCCTATTTTTCCATAGTTCATAGCGGGTCTTTTCAAGAATAGGTCTTATAGAGACTCTATCTTGAATATAACATACTGTGTTAACAACTTCTGCCCATAAATGCTTAGCCATATTGGCTTCATTAATCATAGTTCTAGCCATTTCTTGTAATGTTCTGTTCTAACGTTCTACCACTTCATTCTGCTGAGGAGTCCTAGGACAAAAGAAATTATGAGAGATTTCATTATCTTTAAAGAACTTTTCGAAGAAATGGTTTTCAAATTCTCCTCCATGATCACTTCTAACCTTTATGATTTTAAGATCTTTTTCATTTTGAACTTAGTTACAGAAGTCAAAGAACAGAGTATGTGATTCATCTTTGTGTTTTAAAAATTTTACCCATGTCCATCTGCTGTAGTCATCAATAATGATCAATCCGTACTTCTTGCCTCTGATTGATGCAGTTTTAACTGGACCAAATAGATCAATATGCAGAAGTTCTAATGGTCTAGATGAGGAAACAACATTTTTAGGTTTGAAAGAGGTTTTTGAAAATTTTCCCTTTTGCCATGCTTCACAAAGAGCATCTGAGTTAAACTTCAAATTTGGGAGACCTCTTACCAAATTGAGTTTGTTGAGCTGAGATAATATTCTCGAGCTAGCATGTCCCAATCTTCTGTGCTAAACCCATTGCTCATCATTAACAGACTGAAGACGAGTTACTTTCTGAGTTTTAAGTTCAGAAAGATTAATTTTATAAATGTTGTTTCTTCTCTTTCCAGTAAACAGGATTGATCCGTCTTTCTGACTAATAGCCTTACAAGACTCTTGATTAAAGATTATGTCATAGCCATTGTCACTTAATTGACTTATAGACAACAAGTTATCGGCTAATCCTTCTACTAGTAAAACATTAGTTATAGAGGGAGAGTTACCATTACCGATAGTTCCTGAACCAATAATATTTCCTTCTTGGTTCCTTCCAAATATAACGTCTCCGCCAGATTTAAGTTCTAAGATTTGGAACATAGACTTTCTTCCCGTCATGTGCCGCGAGCATCCAGAGTCCAGGTACCATGACTGGTGTCTTGACTTCGCTGCTAAGGACATCTGCAACATAGATCATTTTCTTCTTAGGTACCCATATCTTTTTGAGTTCTTTTGTGTTAGTGTGCCTAAAGTTCTGTTTGACTTTAGGTATGGCATGAGAACTATCAGAATATGATGTATATTTGATATCATGAGTGTATCCAAAATTAAATTGTGTATGCAATGGTTTATATGTGATTGTCATGTCATCAACCGATTTAGGTTGATATGGTTCCTTTCCTTTGGGTTTTTTATAGTCAATACCAGTTCTATTGTTTCTACTTACACCATAAATCATAGAAGCTATTTTTCTTCTGTTTTTACTTTTAGCAAGGAATTTTTGAAAACCATCGTCATATTCTTTTAAAATATCTTTGATGCTTGAAGAACTTTCTGACTTAAGGATTTTTTGATTTTTTAGCTCTTCTACAAGTTTCAAATTATTATCTTTAAGCTCAGCATTCTCAGTTTTAAGTTTTTTGTTTCATCTACTAAGATGTTCTTTAGCTTATTATATTTGATTTTTAATCTACTGTGATTCTCTAGAAGTTTTGAAAGACTTTCTTCTAGCTCTTCTCTAGTAAGTTCAGAAAATACCTCATTAGATTCTTCTTCAGAATCTGAACTGTTTTTGGTGGTGGCCATGAATGCTATGTTGGCATGTTCATCTTCTGAGTTGTATTCGCCTTTAGATGATTCATAGTCGTCCCTTGTAGCCATCATACTTTTCTTCTTCTCGAACCTCTTCTTGGGCCTTTCTCTTTGCATTTTAGGACATTCATACTTGAAGTGTCCTGGTTCATTACATTCATAGCATACATTACCTCTTTTACTGATCCTTTTGTATTCAGAGGATTATCCTTTTATATTCTGGTCTTCTAAAGTTTCTGAACCTTCTTTGCTTGTTCTTCCAGAGTTGATTCACTCTTCTAGACAGAAGAGACAAATCATCTTCCTCGTCTGATTCGGATTCGTTTGAGCATTCTTCCTTGGCCTGCAAAGCGTTAGTTTCAAATTTTTTAACAGATTTAAGAGCTATAGTCTTACCTTTATTTTGAGGCTCATTTTCATCGAGCTCAATCTCATGACTTCTTAGAGCACTGATGAGTTCTTCAAGGGATACTTCATCTAGATTTTTTGTGACTTTCAACGCTATAACCATTGGATTCTTGGTAGAGTTCTGATTATCTTCTTGACATGATCCACTTTAGTATATCCTTTTCTTCAATCCTCTCGTCATCTTCCATATCGTGTGATGTGTCTCTGTTTGTGATTTTTTCATATTCAGCATGTGAGATAGCACTTAGTAAGATGGTTCTGGATTTGTGATGCTTCTTGAAATCCTTCTATTGTTGATCTGTCATGTTTTTTCTGTCTATCTTTTTGCCTTCATTTACAGGATATTTGTAGCCATCTACTACAATATCCCATAGGTCAAGATCAAATCCTAGAAAAAACCTTTCTATTCCGTCTTTCCAGTATTCAAATTTTTCCCCATCAAATACAGGAGGTCTTGAAAAACCATTGTTGTTTACTTCGTTAGTCATAGTGTTTTCCTTCTGGATCTTTATCTGACACGGTTAAGTGTTTGCACCCAGAACTAGGCGCTCTGATGCCAATTGAAGGTTGAGAAAACTCTTAGAAGGGGGTTGAATAAGTTTTTTTCCGCTTCCATCTCCTTCCCCTGTCAAAAAGCCTTTTGCATTCCTTGTGGTTATCTTGAAGAGACCATCTAATTCATCCCTTGTCCATAAAAATTTGATTAGGCTTCTGAATCCTTATAAAATAGATGAAAGATGCAGTAGCAGTTGCACTCCTGTATAACTGTAATTGTTATAACACTTCAATAGTGCAAGTTCTAACCCCACTGCTTATTTTCTTAATTTTGTTTTTTAAACATAATAGTAAGTTTTTCCTTGCTGTCCATATGCTCTAGAATAATAATCTTTCCTTCAATAAAATTCTCGATTAGGTTCCTATCAAGATTCTTGTTCCAGTCATGTTGAATGAGATACCTGATAATATTCAAATCAACACAGTGTAATATCAAGACATTATGTTTGACATTGGAATCCTTCAACACCTATTTTATCAGTTTAGAAAATCCTCCTCTTGTTTCCTTAAATTCAGCTTCAGCATTTAACCAAGAAGCACGTGCTTGCTTCTCATTGATCCAGAAAAACAGACTATTTATCAAGGCAAAATATCCATTGACATCAGATACTTGCTTATTAAATCCAGTGATGTCCCCTTTATTAGGGTGTTTTGAAGAAAGTTCCTTGGATTATTCTGTCTGCCTTTAGTAGGGATACCTTTGCTGGATTTTGATCCTACTGATTCAGTGCAAGTGAATTCACATATTTCATATTTTATTACTTCATCATTCTGCACATAAGATGTTTCAACATTGTCTATAACATCCATATTTTCTTCAGTAACTGAGTCATCAAGGACTGTAGAAGTTCCATTGCAATTTTTTGTTTAGGGTAAAACACTCTATAAGCTCTGCTTCGTGTAGCATACCCCAAAAATATTCCTTCATCTCTTATTGACTCTTTGTCAGTCAAGATATAACATTTATTTCCAAAGACATGAAAATGTTTAAATGTAGGCTTCTTTCCTTTCCATAATTCATAAGGAGTTATTGAAATACCTCCTCTCAAGGTCACCCTGTTATGAATATAGCATGCAGTATTCATAACTTCAGCTCATAATTCTTGTGGAAGTTGTTTAGCATGAAGCATGATCGCAACTGATTCTTGTATTACCCTAGTCTTTTTCTCAACAATTCCATCTTGATTTGAGGAGAAATCATGACCAATACCTTATGAAACATAAAATTCAGAGAATTTTGCATTCTTAAGCTCCTTGTCATGATAACTTGTGTGACTTTGATGATATCACCATTTCCATCCTCTTGAATCTCTTGGCATAAGAATTCAATGATTTCAAGAAGGTCTAATTTTTCTTTGAGAAATTTTATCCATGTAAAACCAAAAAATCATCTATAACCATAAAGACATACCCTACTCTATCCAATCCTTCTGTTGGCATTGGTCCAATTAAGTCCATGTGAAGAAGTTCCAACACTTTGGACGTAATCTGATGTTGTAGAATTGGGTATGACGTTATGGTTTTCTTCTTTAATTCACACATTACATACTTGCTTTTCTTCAATTTTGAGCCCTGACATTACTCTAATGACTTCTTTAAGTATGATGTCCTTCATTCTTTTTAACTAAAGGTGTCAAAGTTTCTGGTGCCATAGCTTCACTTTATCCTCATTGGTTGTTAAACATATGGAAGTTATTTGAGATTCCCACAAGTAACAGTTGTATTTAGACCTTGTACCCTTCATAAGAACAATATATTTATCATATTTGACTAAACATTCTGATTTAGAGAAATTTACCAACAACCTTTGATCATATAACTCATTGATGCTAATAAGATTATCTAATAGTTATTTCACAAGAAGAACATCTTCTAACTTTGGAGATCCATCACACATCAACTTTCCTACTCCCTTAATTTCACCTTTATATCTATCACTAAATATGACATCACTTGTGGGGTGATACCTAATATCTACTAGTAATTTGTTAATGTTTTTCATGTGTTTATAGTATTAACTGTCAAAGTACCAGTCTTCTCTTTTTGTTTTTCTCAAGGTAGTATGAGCTATTAGGTTGACATCTCCTTTTTTGACACTTCTCTTTTTGCTGACTTGACCAACCCTAGAATGAGCTGAAGATTTTTGAACTCCAAGAAATTTGTAACATAAAGGCTTAATGTGACCATACTCATCACAATAATGACATCTCCAAGTTGAAGAGTTGAAATTTGGAGCTTCATTAAGTCTGTCAAAATGTTGAAACATATGGTTTAACATGTTGATCATTCTTTTTTTTTCATCAGGAAATAACTTTTCTGCGGGCTTTTTCTTTTATTGAATATTAGATTGATATTTTACTTTTGTGTCTTTAGCCTCTTGTATCATTTCAGCTCCATTGTTCATCCTTTTTAAAGAGTTTGTCAAGTTGCCAGGCTTGGAATTTAAGAAAGTTACCTCTTTTTGAAGATGAGAAACAGTGCACAAGAGTTTCTTCTTTTCATTCTCCAGATCAGGCATGATCTTTCTCTATTCTTCTATTGTCTTGAAACTTTCTTCACACCTATCAGAGGTATCCTTGCAGGACACATTCAGGTTTTTATAGAGATCATTCTCATCACATGATTCTACTTCATCTGCCCATCTGCCAGAAAGAGCCATTACCAGCTTGGCAGTTTCAGTAGTAGACTCATCTTCTGACTCATCATCAGACAAAGATGCAGTCAATCCCTTTTTCATATTCTTGAGATAGGTTGGACATTATGGTGTAATGTGACCAAATCCTTCACACTTATAAAATTGAGCGCCTTTGCTCTGATTGGACTTCAGTTCAGGTCTGGTGTTATTCTAAGAAACATTATTATTCATGATGTCATATGAGATGTTCTTGACATCTAGTCTTCCTCTTCTACCCAATGTCTTTAGAATTTTATTGAATTGCTTCTCAAGTAACACAATGGTATTGGATAGTCTTTCCTCAGTATCTAGATCAGCTTGACCTATTTCATCTTCAATACTGGATACAAAGGTTGTGCCTTTGTTCTTTTTCTCAGACTTGTCACTAAAAGCCAATTCCAAAGTTTGAAGTGAGCCAAAAAGTTCATCAACCCTCATGGTGCTGACGTCATGAGCTTTTTCAACGGCAGTCACCTTCATGTCAAATTTCCTAGGTAGAGACCTAAGAATTTTTCTTACAAGTTTCTTTTCTAACATCTTCTCTCCCAAGGCACTAGAACTAATAACCATAGCTGAAGGTGGCTAAATGTAGGAGTTAAGGGTAACAATAGGAAGGATGATGGTGATAAAAGAAGGTGTAACCTAGGTTAGGTTTACCTGGGCCCCACGGTGGGTGCCACTGTATTAATCAAAAATTACAGGTGCACATGCTTCCCATGAAAGGGCGAGAAGACTCAAAGGCCTTAGAAGGTTTATAACCTGATTCAGTGGTTAGGGTTTGCCCAAAACAGTGAGAAGCCTTGTAAGATGATGTTTTGAGGTAGTTTATGACCTGTTCACGTGAGGTGAAGGGCTCTTCTGATGTTCCATGATGCTTAATAGTAAGTGTATTGTTACACGAAGTTGTGTGTTAAAACTATAATGAGCGTTGTGCTCTTTAAGTTGTAGAGAATGTGTATGACTTAGAGTTTGTCCCTTATCCCATTAAGGGGAAATGTATTTATAAGGGCCTCTAGGACCCAGAGTTTCAGTCACCCTTAGTGGTGTGAATCACTCTCTTCTTATCAAGGGATGTTATCGACCACCTATATTTCAATAGCTTAGTAGAGACTCTCTCTTTTCCGACTCATACATCAAGTATAGCTATGGGCGGATCCCCGATCCATCGTCTAAGCCGCGACACCCTGATTTAGGACCTTCGCTAATATATATATAACACCATTTTATATATATATATATATATATATATATATATATATATATATATATATATTTAGGGAGCGTATCCGGTGAGAATTAATATTTATGTGAGAAACGAGAACTATAAATATCAATCGTTGGATTTCATTAACGTTTAAGATTTAAAATTTTTAATATGAAGATCACCTCACAAAATTTTATCTGTTATGCTCAATATTTAAACTTTTCATATGAAGAGATTGTTACTGAAAATAATTCTACTTGACGAATTAATTATTATTAAAATAATTTTTATAAACATACTTAATTTTAGGATATACACAATAAGTTTTAAAGCTATAATAATATTTTTCAAGACTAAAAACATAATCCAAAAATAATTTTATAAAAAATAAAATAAGTTTTAAAGTTGTATCTTGCATGTTATAAAATTATATTTTTATAATTTATTTTGATAAATTAATTTTTGAAGACTTACTTTGAAAACCAAACAAGCCTCCCAATGTTTTAATATCAATTTAATCATCGTAAAATATTTACTAAATATTATGAAGTAAGAGATTAAAAAAAATTATAATTTAAGGAATGAGCTATGTCTTAGTGTAAGATTTTTGTTAGTAAATTTTATTACGATAATTAAATTGTTATTAAAACATTGGGAGGTTTGTTTGGTTTTCAAAATAAGTCTACAACAATTAATTTATCAAAATAAATTATAAAAATATACTTTTATAATATGCAAGATATAGCTTTAAAATATTTTTTTTAATTTAATTAATTTTTAAGAGTTAAGATATTTAAAGAAATTTATGACATATTTATTTAAAAATAATTTTAATACTAGTACGATGAGTATACAATTTAAGTTGATGATTACTTTAAAATTAATTTTATTTTTAAAAAAATTATTTTGGAATTATTGAAAAATATATATAGTTTTAGATAATTTTAATTTCAAATAAAAATACTAAATATATTCGAATTATATTTTCTATTTATATCCTAAAATTAAGTATATTTATAAAAATTATTTTAATAATGATTAATTCATCAAGTAGAATTATTTTAATTAAGAATCTCTTCATATGAAAAGTTTAATTATTGAACATAACAGATAAAATTCAGTGAGGTGATCTCACCGGATACGCTCCATATATATATATATATATATATATATATATATATATATATATATATATATATATATATATATATATATATATATATGTATATATATATATATATATATATATATATATATATATATATATATATATATATATATATATATATATGGGATGCCTCAAGTGAGAACACTTGGTTATTATGAGAAATGGGAACAATGAATCACAACCACTAAATTTTGATTTGTTGATTTTGATGAACTGGATTGGTTTCTCTTTCTATGTTGATTTAAAATAAATATTAAGGATAGTAGAAAGAGAAACCAATTCAGTCCATTAAAATCAACAAATTAAAATTTAATGGTCGTGATTCATTGTTCTCATTTCTCATAATAACCAAATGTTCTCACTTGAGTCGTCCCATATATATATATATATATATATATATATATATATATATATATATATATATATATATATATATATATATATATATATATATATATATATATATATATATATATATATATATAGGGCATATCATATGAGAATGACATATTTATATGAGAATATGAGAATGAATCTGAACCATTGGATTTTAAAATAAATTGTGGAGATTATGAGTGAATCTTTTTTTTCTCTCTCCTGTATCTTGAAATAAATGAAGTAGGAGAGAGAAAAAAAGATTCACTCATAATCTCCACCATTTATTTTAAAATCCAATGGTTCGGATTCATTCTCATATTCTCATATAAATATGTCATTCTCATATGATATGCCCTATATATATATATATATATATATATATATATATATATATATATATATATATATATATATATATATATATATATATATAAATTAAGTATATTGCTAAGAAGTGCTCTAAAAGTACATAGATTAAAAAAGGAATTTTTATATAAAAAATAATAATTTAAATTTAAATTAAATACACAACTTCACCCAATTTTTGGTATTTAGAATTGTGTTGGTGATAAATTGCTAGTCAACATCGAAAGAAAAAACAAAAAGGCATAATTCCTTTCAAATTAATGCTTGGCTCGGAACCGCAGATTGTTGAGGGCCACAAAATATGGAAACATGTGTTTACCAAATTAAAAGGAATCATGGTTATATCTAGAGATTGTTGTGTGTTTTTGGATAAATTTTGAAGAAAAATTATACATTTAACTTAAAATTGTATATGATTTGATTCAGTTTTAGGTGATTAATTTTAAAAAATTATAATAATAATAATAATAATAATAATAATAATAATAATAATAATAATAATAATAATAATAATAATAATAATAATAATAATAATAATAATAATAATAATAATGATAATAATTTAATTTGGTCTAATTTCATACATTTAAATTAGTTTTTAAATATTTAAACTAAAAAAAATGATTATTTAAAAGATATGCAATAAAATTATTTTTTGTTTAAAAAGAAGGATGATTAATCACTAAATGACTTTGATTATTGATTTGTTTTGGAAGTGAATTCATGTCCACATTCCGATTAGAGTATTTTCTCTTTTTAATTGAGATCGAGTCTAGCTCATGTTTCTTAATTTTTAGGTGTGTGTCGTGTAACTAACTGTTCTCTTCTGTTATTTTCAAGTGAGATGTATGGTGTTTTGATTTAGTCTTCTCAATGACGTGGTTGAGTTGTGTTTTCTTTGTCGTGGTTTTGTTTTGCTAACCTCCTTTTAGTTGGGCTTCTATTTTTAGTGTATTGTTTGTGTTTTTGATTTTATCTTTTATTTTTTTCATTAATATATTTTTATCTACTTAGGTTTCCACTGGGTAAGATTAGCTATATGAATTAACCTTCGTCATAATGTTCTATTAATGATCATGTTTCTTTTCAAATTTTAATCTCGAAATCTTTCTTAATAACTTCGCTTATAATCTTTCTTCGTATTTCTCTTTTTCAAATTGTTTGTCTTCTCATTATCTGGTATACCCTCCTTATCACCAAATTTACATGTCTTCTCTCTGCATCTCCAAAACCATCGAAGTCTATTTTCCCCCATCTTCTCTACTATAGACGTTACCCCGACACTCTCTATAATATTTTCATTTTTGATTTTATCCTAACAAGTCTTACCACACATTTACCGCAACATCCTCATCTCTCCTATAGTTACTTTATTCTTGTGTTGATTCTTAACCGCACAACATTATGTCCAGTACAAAATCGCATGTGTTACCGCTGTTCAATAAAATTTTCCCTTCAATTTGAGTGGTACCTTTGCATCACATAAAACATCTGATGCCTTTTTCTATTTCTTGTATTAATTTATTCTTTGAGGATTTTAAATTTTTTTTAGTATTATTATTATTATAAATAAATAATATTATAAAAAATTAAAATCCTTAAAAATTAAATTAATACAGTATATAGTATTAATAAAAAAATATATTAATGAAAATACATTAAGAATATATCTTTATAAAAATAAATAAATAAATGTCACAAATAATAAAGAATTAACAAAGAGCATCAGAAGTGCACAAGAGAAATAAGTTTGACTAAAGATCCGGACAAACAACAAAACTAAAAGCAAAATAACTACTGTATTTGTCACGAAGAACACATGTCTAACAGACCAACAATCGAAACTATCATGTAGTCTCGGACATAACAGATCTTCGAAGAGAATAAGTTGGAGAAGGAAAACACAATCACCTACATAAAATACTAACAAAAGAAGGATAACTGGCCTCCAAACACACTCTTAAATATGTGTATGCCATGTGATTCAATTTTAAAAAGATAATTTTAAAATATAATTCCATAAGAGTGATTTTATTATAGTTAGTATAGTTTGACTATTCCTATGTAAAATCTTAAGTTCTAACCCATGTCTCCATATTTCTTTATCATGCATATGTTTATTTGAGTATGTTATGGTTATTAGTGAAAAAAAATTAAATTTGAATGATAATATTAATGTTATTGTGAGAACTTTGTAAATAGATAGTTGTCCCAACACTTAATTAATTTGACCTAATTTATTATCCAAGATTTTTTAGGGTAGTCTGCACTAGGTCTTCACATACTATTCACAAACATTGGTGCTATAGCTAGTCCTCTAGAAACTGTAACTTATCACAATTACCCTCAAGTTGGAAACCAATAAAGAAAGACCCATTTGTGGTCCACACACATTCTATTTATTTACCCTTGTGTTTTTCTTTCTATTTATACACCAAAGTAGTTGTGGTCTTGTCCTTGACTTCACCATAGCCTTGTTCTAAATCATTAATACTCTCTCTATTCTCTATCCTATGGATGAAAGTTGGGGTGAGGGAAAGAGAACCTATGAGTATGAAGTAGAAGAGGAAGAGGATGGGAGTTATGGAGAGGATGGAAAGAAGAAAAGGGTTGTGAATGAACATCATGTTAGGAAAGTTTCAAGAGGTGGTGGATCAGTTACACCTTCTTGTCAAGTTGATAACTGTAATGCTGATCTAAGTGGTGGTAAGCAGTATCATAAGCGCCATAAGGTTTGTGAAAACCATTCTAAGGCTCATTCTGTCCTCATTTCTGAGATGCAACAAAGGTTTTGCCAGCAATGTAGCAGGTTCACAAACCCTAATCTCTTTCAAATCATTATGTTTTTTTCTTTTTCTTTTTGTTTCCTTATACTGAAGATAAATCACTCTTTATTTTTTTTTTTGTGTCATGTTTAATTTTTTTTTATATTTTTAATAAGCCCTAGAACAACTCTAATTAGATTTTTTTTTTTTGTTGATAAAACTCTAATTAGGTTGATCTTGGTTGAAGGGTATTTTTTAATGAAATTTTGCTTTTACTAAGGATCTAAAATAATAGTTTAAAAGTGGACTTTTGATCTTTTTTGTTTTTTTTCACACAATATTTTTTGTTAAATAAAGAATTTTGTAAAAAAAAATAATTGGATATTTTATTAAAATTAGTAAGTTGTCTCTCTCAAATAAAATATATACAAAAATAATTAAGAAAAAGTGATGTATTTAATTAATAATTGATTTATAGAGGAAGTATATACTTTAGATTTTTTTTTAAAGTTCATGTATGCACTTTTTATAGGAATGTAATCATAAGTTAGTGGTTGAAATAGTTTTAACTTATTTGAAGACATGCTCATAAAATTTGTATATTTTTATTAATTTTTTATTTTCACTTTTTGTTTTTTACTCCTACCAAGGATATAGACGGGTTTTAAAGAACGGCAGCAGTCGTTTACAGTTACATTTAGGCTTTCACAAATAATTTGGTACAAGCGTTGTAATATTTATTATGGTCATCGCAGTGTGAATTAACCATCGTAAAATAATAGATCCAATATCAATAAAGAACGGTCGCAGTCGTTTACAGTTGCATTTAGGCTTTCACAAATCATTTGGTACAAGCGTTGAAATATTTATTATGGTTATCGCATAGTGAATTAACCATCATAAAATAATAGATCCGATAGCAGCATCTCTCGATACTATTTTGTCGCGACTGTATTGTTAGCTAGTTATAGTGCTAAAAATTTGTACTAATAGTGAATAATTATATAGTTTTAGTTCTTTGAAAGATTTAGCAACTGGCCAATTGGAAAAAAAAAAAATGGGCACTGGATTCTTGACACTATATATATTCCTGAGAATAAGGTGCATTGTGTATTTATACCAACTCATAGGATACTAATTATTTATTATAAATATCATTGAAAGTTATAAATATCATTGAAGCAATGTGCTCAAATTTATTTTTTTATTATTTACCCCCAACATACTGCACTGTTGTTCGAGTGTGACAGGGACATTGATATCAAAATCACACAGCAATAATAGCATAGGGTCACTCTGGAATATGGCATTTGTTAATAAGCCAAATATAGACATATAGCATTTCTACTTTAGTGATCACTTCATGTTTTGAATCCATGAAATTGACAACACAATAAAATTTTATAGCTTCAACTTTTTAAATGATTCTGTTAACCCATGATTTCATACCATCTCATCCATTTGTTTTTAGCACAAAATATCACTAAAAAAATAAAGAAAAAATAATTAAAAAAATAAATAAATAATTTAATTATCAACAAAAACATAAATTTGTATAATTAACTAATGTTTGAAAAAAAAACTTTTTTTTGTAGGTTTCATGAGTTATCAGAATTTGATGACTTAAAGAGAAGTTGTAGAAGGCGTTTGGCAGGACACAATGAGAGGCGTCGCAAGAATGCATCGGAATTTAATGGAGAAGGAATTCATTGATGAGAAGATTTGATGTTGAGCATCATTAATGTAATTGAAATAAAGACAATCTTGAATGCTTTGTATTCAAATTGATGTTGTTTGTGGAAGCTCTCTATCTTCTGTCATCAATCTATCTATATGCTATGTTTGCTGCTATTAGTTATATATCTACTTGAATATTTTTAGTTTAAATCATAAAAAGAAGAAGAAAAAAATTTATTGTCTTGATGTCTTTGAGAGATATACTTTTAAAAAGTTGGAATGATTTTAAATTGCATGAAATATATCAACTATAAAGAATATGAATACATTTTAAGATATGAGATAGAGGCTTATAAATACCAGGAAAAATGTTATAAACATGAAAAATGTTTAACCATGTTAATCCTATCTAGGTTAGTTTTGTTATACATAGATGGTTTTAAGTTCAGATAAAAGGAGAGACTTGTGTTAGGCAGGCAACAACTAACGTAAAATTTTGTCGAATTTCTATGACATGAATCAATTACGAAATAATGTGAATGTCAAGTCGTTGCCTATAAGCAACGTGTTGTGTGCACTATACGGAAAATACATTTAACTACGGTTGGAAAAAATATATTATCACGCAGGATCAAGCATTGTTATGTAGTGTGTGGTTGTATATGTGTTACTTACACTCATAGTCCTATGATCGTTGTAGTAAACTGGATTGCGTGCACGTTTTCACATCGGTTGTGGTATTTAACTATTGTGATAGATAAAGGTCCTAGGTTTGAAACTCAATAGCATCACAATTTATGTTGGAATAATAATAACATTCCAAAATGGTCAAAGTTTATAACCGTTGTGGTATGTGCTTTAGTTTGTTATATAATATACAGATTGCTTGTTTTTTCATAGACCTCATTAAAGAAATACAACAATTCAAATTGATGAAGAAGTATATAATTTAATTAAATAGCATCCGTATTTTTCCTTAAATTAATTTAATTAGAATTTAAATTATTTATTGGAATTAATTGGCATTTCATTGAAAATTATAGAAAATAATAGAATTGGGTCAAGGTAGTGTTTAGTAAAAGGAGTGGTGTTAGTCATGAGGCCTTTATTAAGGTTAAGTTTTATTTTTCATAAAATAAGGAAAAGAAGAGGAAGGAAGTTAGAACGTGAAAAAGAGAAGCTGAAAGAGGGAGAGCTGAAGAACGTGAAGGAGAACCAAAGAGGAAGAAGACCCAATTCAAGAATTTGGCTAAGGTAAGGGGGGACTCTCCGGTTAGCATCTATTATCACATTTTTAGATGATAATATTGATAAGGGATGTCGTTTGAGTCAATTGATTTGTATGTTAGGTTAGAGATGTTATGATTGATGAAATTTCATGAATTGTTGGATTAAAATGTGTTATTTTGATGTATGATGATGTATAATGATGTAAATTGTGATTGTATGACTGTATCTGGTGCTTAGAGTCGATTTTGGGGCTTGAATGTGTGAAATCGCTGGGTCTGTCGCAGATTTGAGATTTGGTAAAATCGCAGGTCTGCTAAGCGGAGAGGGGTCTGCTGAGCGGAGGACCCGACCTAGTTAGCTTCTGTCTAACGTCGCTAGAGGTCCGCTGAGCGGAGGTCTGAAGGAATTCGCTTCTGCCTCGCGTCGCTGAGCGAACCTTGCTGTGTAGAAAATTGTCCAAACTTGAAAATGATGTATCTTTTGAACCGTTGGCCTGTTTTGAGTGCCGTTTTGAGTATGATAGACCTCTTAACATACCCTATGCGTTTAAATGAAGAAATGAGTGTAACTTTCGATTATTGAATGAATCATGAGTTATTGCTTGGTGAATAATGTATTGTGTATATATGTGATGAAACGTGATAATACATGCTATGTTGAAGCAATAATCATGTGACGATTTATTGGTTGTTTGACGATGATGATTGGATAATATTTGAATGACGTTAACATATGTAAACATGTTTTGATGATGATGAAATGAGTATTTTGATGATGTTACTCATAGACTTGACGATGGTATAAGTATGTTCATGTATGTTTGCATTCATTCATATTCATTGATGATGTTGTATCCATGATGATGTGTTGGATCAGTAAAGGGCATGATTCCCATTATGTGGAATCTGTGCTGGAAGGGTCGTATCTTGATGATGTTGGATCGGTCATGGGTTATTCCCATTTGATGATGTTGGTACCACATGCATAGTGTCAGTTCATACATATGCATACTTCTATAACATGATTGGATGTATTCCAGTGTTATAGTTATTGATGATGTGATGGTTGGTTGCTTATGATGATAAAACTTGTTTGAATGTCTGTTTATGAATACAATTGGGTGAATGATATGACTATGACGTGTTATTATTTATGATGCAATAATATTTGTTAATTGCGATGAGATTCACCCTTACATGTTGTCATTTTCAGATTGAGGATAGCGGTTGTTCGACTCGGTGAGGATTAGCTCATGAGTCAGTTGTTTAGTTAGCGTCAGGTGTCATGCTCTAATATTTGTAACACTAGGGACACGATATTTAGAATTTATGGTTTATAACTCTGGATATGTTTTGATGTTTTGAAGGATAAATTTTAAAGATGTTAAACTTAATCCGTATGATTTAATTTCCGCTGTGTTAACATGAAATGTTTTTAATTGATGATGATTGCCTCAGTGAACGCATGACATAACTGAACGATGTTTAATTTAATATGAATTGTGACACTCTTATTTTCATGTACTCTGAATAATTTTATTTAATTTTCCGCGGGGTTTTAGAAGGGTGTTACAATAGTGGTATCAGAGCATAGTTGGTCGTTGTGACCAGAGTCTTGTGTCAGTCTTCCTTGTGTATGCGACTAGTGCGGGTTAAACACTGTTGATACTTTTCGGACTACATTGTTTGTGATTTAAGCAGAGTAATGGTTGGAAGAGGTGGAAAAAACTATGATGCTATCGCTGAGGCTTTGGGCATGATTGCTGGTGTGCTGGGAGGAAATGCCGGAGGAGCAGGGATTTGTGCTGACAAGCAACTGGGGAATTTTCAGAGGAACAATCCTCCGTTGTTCAAGGGTACGCATGATCCTGAAGGTGCTCAGAAGTGGCTGAAGGAGATCGAGAGGATTTTCAGAGTCATTGATTGTGCTGAGAACCTGAAAGTGAGGTATGGTACGCATATGTTGTCCGAAGAATCTGATGACTGGTGGATGGCGACTAGAGCTGAGCTGGAAGCTGATGATGTGGATATTTCTTGGGCTGTGTTCAAGAGAGAGTTTTTGAGAAGGTACTTTCCTGAAGACGTTCGAGGCCTAAAGGAAATTAAATTTCTGGAGCTGGTTCAAGGTAATATGACGGTACCAGAGTATGCTTTGAAGTTTGTTGAGTTGGCGAAGTACTACGTTCACTACAACAATGATGAAGCTAGTGAATTCTCAAAGTGCGTCAAATTTGAGAATGGTCTCCGTGATGAGATTAAGCAAGGTATCAGGTATCAGAGGATTCATAGATTTGTTGATTTGGTGAACTGTAGCAGGATCTTCGAGGAGGATAACCTTAAGCTGAAGTCATCTCACTCTCGCGAGTTAGTTGATAGAAAGGGTAAGAAGCCTATGGATAAGGGTAAGCCATATGGTAGAGGTAATCCAAAGACTGGTGGTTGGAAGAAGCCTAGTGGGGGAGACTCCAGTGCTTTTGTCAGGTGCTACAACTGTGGCGAGGCTGGGCACCTATTGGCTGGAGATTTCGTTTGAAGAAAATATCCTTTGAAGGATTAGAGTTCAAACAAGAATGGTTACTGATGACCATTTCGATAAATAAATGGCTACTGATGGCCATGTTCGAGGATGTTGTTTAAGTTGAAATAAAGATAATAAGTATCGGAGCTGGTTCGAAGTAAATTGTCTTTAAAGACTTAAGCGTTTTTGCGAAATACGAAGGGTACTGAAGCTTGGCGTGTTTTCGTAGCATTCTCGGTTTTGATCACGTTGCCACGTATCGAAAGAGGATTCAGGCGGGAGGATTTGAATTTCGAAACAGTCTGTGTAACCGAACAAGGACAGATGGCGCCCCAGGGATTCGAAGCGTATGCATGTGAGCAACGTGGCATCATATTAGTGTAGGACCGTTAGGATCGAAATTAGTATAAATAAGGGTCTTAATGTTAGGATTCCGTGTGTTCATTTTGTACAAATCACTCACAAATTACTCAAGTATCAAGCGTTAAGAGAACGAGTTCGTTGAGAAGTGTACGTATGACACCACCATCTTAAATACGTTTGTATTCATCTTTATGCAAGTATCTTTTCAATATTTTTCTATCTTTCGCTACATTCCAGTCATTTACATTCCTACAATTTTATCTTTCGTTTTAACTTCCTTCGAAGCATTTACTTTCTGCAATTTACATTCTTGTATTCTAAGTTTCTTGCAAGTTTATCTTTACTCCATCTTTCGCCAGAGTTATATTTACGTGTATAACAAGGTGATTGTCAGTCTTTACATTTTGTCTATTTATTTCTTATATCGAAGACCAAATAACCAGCCAATATGAACCAATTCATCACAAATGACAAACTTTTTGACTATGTCTTAGGATCAATCTAGTCGATCCTGCAAGTAACCAAAGTATATTCTATAGTTTGGATGACTAGCGGTTGTTTACCGGAAATCACCGTAAACAAATTGGCACGCCCAGTGGGACAGTGTCAAACAAATTGTTATTAATTGGTTGTTTTGTTTTGTCTAGAACATATCAAGACCTTGTATGAACCTTAGGAACGGTAAATTAACCAACAGTGCGCCACCGATTCCAAAACGAAGGTACAACAAGAAAATGGTCAATTCGACCAGTGGAGGGGGACATCAAGATCCCCCACAAGGGTCAGGAACAGCAGCAGCAAATACTACACATGTTTCGACATCTACATCACAAGAACAGGAAATACCCGTGTCGGGAGGATCTGCGGCTGTAGTTAGTTCCCAAGCCATGCCCGAAAACACAACAGGAACGATCCCAATTTCCAGTTCGACTACCATGCCTCATGCGACAGGCACAAACGACATGCTTCATTTCTCGACAAGTCAAGTACATTCTCCAAGGCCATTCTCGTCCCCATTCGATGTATGGAGGCCTGGAAACCCTTATGGAATGTCGTATTCTTATATGGCAGGATCTACATATAATGCACCTAATGCCACGACATTTTCGTCTAATACAGCTTCGGTAGGTCGAAGTGCACAAAATGCAGGCACATCTAGCCAGATGCCTCTTTTAACTACCAACAGTCAGACAGCATTTAGGCAAGAAATGGACGCAAGTAACCACGATATGCTAGGTGCTCTTTGTTATACCTCAAAATTTGCCCGCATCTTTTTTCAAGAAAACTCCAATCTGAAAATTAAGAGTCTCATATAATCATGGATTTTTATTTCAACAAAATATCCTGACATATGAAACACTTAGTTTTTAGAATTTTTCTTATACAGTAATTTGGCTTGCAGTTGAATTTATTCTTACGCAAACGCCAAATACTGTTTATTACTTCACACATGCTATTTATTTATTTACAGATAAATAGTACTGACACAATTGGTACAGAGTTAAATCTTTTTGCAGGCGCAGAATCAGGAAACTCAGACTGTACTGGTAACAAGTAGATTATTATTATCTTTTGTTTCCCACTAATTTTGATACTATATTCCATTATTTTCAAAAATCTTTTCAAATCTCTTTTTCAAAAATCAAATCTCTCTTTTTCCCAACACTATCTCCACTTTCTTTCAAATCTTACTTCCACTCAAATTTTCCTTTTGTACGGAATCACATCATTCCCCAACGTCTTTATCCTCCTTTCCATTCTATAAATACCTCCCATTTTCTTCCATAAAATCTCACATCAAATTCTAATTCATCTCTCAAATTTCCACTTCATAATCCATCCTTTCTTCTTCCCTGACAAGAATGGCAAAGTGGATAGAGACACTGTCTCTTACAGTCATCACCATTGCTACGGTGATCATGACTTTCTTCTGCCTGCATAGTCCTGAAGAGTGTGGACCTGCAATGGTTGCACTCCCAATCATCTACATGTTATTGTTCATAGCATGGGTCATTAATCGTCATTCTTAAAATTTGCAGTATTTCTTATTTCTTAAATGTACCGTTTATTCGTCGTACTGTTCAATATAGTATGTAATATTTGTACTGTCAGTATTAAATGTTGTACTATTTGTCATAATATTGCTTAATTACTAAGATAATATTTTGTGTGTTTTTTGCCAGTCAAATATTCCTATTTCTGTGCATTAAATGATTTTCAGGGTTATTATCGGTAATTTTGCCCGCATACCGTAAATATTAGTTATTTATTATGTCTATGTTTTTTTAACAAGTCATGTAAATAAACTTTCATTTTTCACATAAAACAAAAACAAAAACAACAAAAAAGAAAATTAACTTTGACTGTTGATTTTTCACTCTAACTGCTACGTCAATACCTGGACAGTCAGTTGACAGCCAAACTGCTGGCAGTACAATTCTCAGTGTTTTGTACTATCAATCAAATCAATCTTTCACAATTCAAAATTCCAAGATTTTTGTTCTAGAAGTCTTCTGAATATCACGCGATTAGCAGAGACTCAGCACTGCACAAAAATCAGGTACGCTTAACTGTCTCCTACATAAACAGTCCCTGACTAGGGTTTTCTTGTTTTTACAGGAGAAACAAGTTTTTGAGAGCTCAAATGGATTTCATGCACATCCATATATCTCAAAGTACCATCATACAAATTTTCAAACTTCAATTCACTCAGACGCACCGTCAGCAGCTCAAACAGTCAACAGACGACCCGTTTGACCAAAAAGTCAACAGACAGTCAAAAATGAAATTTTTTGTCAAAGTTCATATTTTGTCAAAGGATTCATCATTTGATCATTGGATGATCATAATTCATCAAGGAAAGATCAAAAATCAACAAAATCCTAAGATTCAAAATTAGGGTTTTTGCCTGAAAAGTCAACTCAACTTTGACTGATCATAACTCTCTCATCCTTCATCCAAAAAATTCAAACCAAAGCTTATTTTTAAGGAAATTCAATTATCTTTCAAATGCCATTGATCCCATGGTCATTGGATTCACCATTTGAAAAATATGATCAAAGACATTACAAGTCATTTTCAAAGTCAACAAAAAGACACTTTTTTCAAAAGGACACACAAGGAGCTTCAAAAATCATTTTGACATGAGACCAAAGGCATTGGTTAGAGGACTCTTTGAGGTTTCCAAAAAGTGCAAGATATCCTTCATATGACAAAAATTGAGGGATTTACACCTTGTTGAAGTTGGCTAAATTTTGGGAAAATGCATGAAATTAACATTGCTCAAAAATGTATTTTTTCCAAATGGGGCCAAGTTTTCATGGTTCAAACATCTTTGCCATGTTATTATGGGCCTCCCACGACCAAGACAAGGCCCACACCTTTTTTATCCATTTTTGGCATAATTTTATCTTATTTTAAGATTAAATTAAAAGGAAAATGGATGGATAATGGGTAGCTTGATTTCCAAGCATGACTCACCCAAGGAATCTTCATCTTTCTGCAGAGAATTGAAGAGCAAGGCAGGTGCATTGAAGACAAGAAGACTTGGTCAATAATTCAAAGCTTTTTTAATATAAAAAATGCAAGAATTCCACAAAGGCAACTAGATGCTTCTTAGCTTCAATTCTAAGCACTCAATGCTTATAAATAGGCTAGCATGCTTCAATAACAAAGGAGACACGAATCAGAAACAAAGCCTTGCTCATATACACTTGTAACCACTTGAAAAAATTCAAATTCGAGTTTTTAATTTCAGTCCATTTCAATACAAACTAAGCATTCAAACATCATCTCTGAGCTTCACTGAAACTATTCCAATCAATTGCAAGTCTTAAACATCACTGAATCGAGCTACACAGGTCACGATTTGTCCAAACTAAAACTGACTTGTATCTCATAACACAAGCATATCTAGCACGATGTAGACATATATTTGGACTTGGTGTGGTGTGTAGATCATTTCTGGAACTTTAATTAAGTTTTAGACGCTTACACACGAAGTTACCATTTTAGGGTTCATAACCTAAAATTTAGGGCTTTCTGAAATAGGCAAAATTAGAAGTTCTAAATAGCACCATTAAAATCGCATGAACAATACGAACTTAACCATGGCATCGCGCCAAATTTATACTCATGTTTGCTTGTATTCGCTATTATTAACAGGTGTAAAAGATTGGAGTTTTTACACCACCTGCAAATGAATGGTGTAAAAGCCCATCTGAAGGTTGAAGATGATGCGTGGCGTCCTCTGATTGGCTGGGAGGCGCGCGCGTGATTTTTTTAAACTGACCTAGGATTCAGTGTTTTGCAGGTGTTCCACGTGCTATGGTCCCTCACCATCTGGGCCTTCTGATCCACTTGCCAGCTCATCCAACGCGCCAGACAAAGCAGTCCTTACCATGGACTCTCAATCCAACCACACCTGATCAGTATCCTTTTATTTTCTATTTTTTTTAATTTCTTTGTTAAATTAATTTAAAATATTTTTAAAAATCCAAAAAATACACAAAATATTTTTAGACTTCTAAAATAATATATTATTTTCTGAAATAAAAATATTTTATTTTCCTTCAAAATTTCAAAATTTTGTATAATTAATTAGTATATATTTATATATTTGCTTTTTAATTATTCTAACCAATCAAAAAATCATAAAAAAAATTGTTCTTAATGTTAAATATTGTTTATATATTATAAACTAATTTTGTACATATTTTGAATAATTTTCTTTTTAAGTTTTAATTATTTGTATAATTATTTGTATAATTATGTATTAATTAGCTTAATCAATTTCAAATCAATTTCAAAAATTCCAAAAAAATTAGTTTTGTTTTAAAATTAATTGACAAATATTTAGTACATATTTTAAACTTAATTTCTAGGTTTAAATCTATTTTCATCTTTTTTCTTCATTTTAATTTAATTAATCATGCATTAATTATAATTAAAACCAATCATAAAAAATCCAAAAAACATGCCTTTTATTTTTCTTGCAATTTAAATTCCTAGATAAATGTATAGGATGTCAAATTCATGTAAATAGGCTAGTTTACATTTCCTGCACAATCGATGTAATAGCGTAGATTTACTTTCCGCACTTAACATTTCCGCATTTTAATTTCCAGCAAATATAAACTGCGTGTATGTCAAAGATAAAATTGAACCGTTAGATCACTAACTTCAAAGATAAAATATCTGAATACAAACACAATCACACTTGCACCTCTTAAGGTAAATCCCTTCTCATTCTTTTCAAAATCAAAGTCAAAATTCTACTGTTTCGAGTACAAAATCGAACCTTGCGTTTATATCCGGTGAAAGGATAGATTTTTAAAGGAAATAGGATAAAGACCTTACAACTCAGGGTAGACCTCCTAGTTTGCTTGCTCAAATCAAAACAAACAAAATTCTCATACACTGTTGTTTTTCAAAACAAAACTTTCAAAAAAGGCAATACTTTGTATACATCCAAACACGGATTATTACAAAGTTAACGTTCTTTTCAAAACATCTTTCGAAAGATAAACAAGCATTTTGTATACATCCACACACGGATCATTACAAAATTCAAATTACAAAGGTATTTGAAACCACATATGAGCAATTTCAGAGCAATTGAAAAGTAATCGAAAAACAAGTGAGCTAAGCAAACTTAAGAGCCCATGGATAACCATGGATACAAAGGGTGCTAACACCTTCCCTTTGTATAACCTACCCCCTTACCCAGAATTTCTTAAAGGTCTTTTTTCTGTTTCTTTTATAAACCTTTCCTTAATTGGATAAAATAAAAGGTCGGTGGCGACTCTGTGAATTTTCAAAAAATGCGAAAGCATTAAGCGATAAAAAAGAGTCAGTTCACGTATCTCTACAGAACAGAGGTATGGCCCGGGATTAAAAAAACGGAGGTCCACACTCTTGCTAAGGAAATAGGGTCACTCTTTACCCCATTAGTAGCAAACATGACCAGAACTAACCAGGACAATGTAGAAACCTTCCAAAAAATATCATCACAAATAAGTCGAATGACAGATTTTATGGGAGTTCCACAAACTAGGAGAAGAAATAACCAACCCCCTTCTCGAGAGGGTGACCCAATCTTGGAACGTGTTCAAGAAGTGGTTCCTCCACCTAGACCAACACCTGGTGATGTAGTTCCTCCGCCTAGGCAACTACCCGTTGAAAGAAACCAAGTGATAGATCTAGAAAATCCGAATCGAAGGACCAATCCTGGCCAACAAGAGACTATCGAAGAAGGTCCCAGATTAAGGATAGTTGGTAGGAACGAACATCGAGATGAAGTAGTCCACAGGGTTAGGAGAGAAAATATGGCAACAGAGAATAATTTAACTGCCATGATAGAAAGAATTATGGCCAATAATGGCCTTAATACTGGACTTCGACGTCCAAACTACACATCCCCCATAGCAGAATATATTATGCAAACAGAATTGCCAAGAGGTACCAAGGTGCCTAAATTAACAAATTTTTCAGGGGACACTAGTGAATCGACCGTAGAACACATAGCCAGGTATTTGACAGAAGCAGGGGATTTAGCAGGCAACGAGGATTTGAGAATTAAATATTTCCCTAGTTCGCTAACAAAAAATGCTTTTATTTGGTTCACTACCTTACCCCCAAATTCCATAGATGCATGGGCACACTTGGAGAGATTGTTCCATGAACAATTCTACATGGGTCAAACCAAGATAAGAGGAAGTTCACAGAACCTATAGATGATTATTTGAATAGGTTCCATTTGTTAACGTCAAGATGCTTCACAGTTGTCCCAGAACATGAATTAGTTGAAATGGCTGCAGGCGGTCTAGACTATTCAATCAGAAAGAAACTGGATACCCAATACCTAAGGGATATGGCCCAATTGGCAGACAGGGTTCGACAAGTCGAACGACTAAAAGCAGAAAAGGCCAGAGCAAATAAAAGTTACAAGAAGGAGAGGGTAGCGTATATTGAAGCTGAAGATGCTGAGGGCGAACCCTTCGAGGACTCATACAACGTGGAAGAGGTCGAAATAGACCTAGCCGAATTAAAAGAGGCACCACCTTATTCTTGCAAGTTGCTCACCCCTTCGAATGGAAAAAATCCAGCCGAGAATGATAAAAGCGATAGATTTCCAAAGAAAACTTATACATTTAACGTCACCAAATGTGACGAAATATTTGATTTGCTAGTAAAAGATGGCCAGATGATAGTGCCTCCTAATTCCAAAGTTCCTCAAAATCAAAGTCAAAATTCTACTGTTTCGAGTACAAAATCGAACCTTGCGTTTATATCCGGTGAAAGGATAGATTTTTAAAGGAAATAGGATAAAGACCTTACAACTCAGGGTAGACCTCCTAGTTTGCTTGCTCAAATCAAAACAAACAAAATTCTCATACACTGTTGTTTTTCAAAACAAAACTTTCAAAAAAGGCAATACTTTGTATACATCCAAACACGGATTATTACAAAGTTAACGTTCTTTTCAAAACATCTTTCGAAAGATAAACAAGCATTTTGTATACATCCACACACGGATCATTACAAAATTCAAATTACAAAGGTATTTGAAACCACATATGAGCAATTTCAGAGCAATTGAAAAGTAATCGAAAAACAAGTGAGCTAAGAAAACTTAAGAGCCCATGGATAACCATGGATACAAAGGGTGCTAACACCTTCCCTTTGTATAACCTACCCCCTTACCCAGAATTTCTTAAAGGTCTTTTTTCTGTTTCTTTTATAAACCTTTCCTTAATTGGATAAAATAAAAGGTCGGTGGCGACTCTGTGAATTTTCAAAAAATGCGAAAGCATTAAGCGATAAAAAAGAGTCAGTTCACGTATCTCTACAGAACAGAGGTATGGCCCGGGATTAAAAAAACGGAGGTCCATAGAACTGGCGACTCTGCTGGGGAAATACTTTCAAAAACAAAATGTTTTCAAAAGGGGTTACCTTAAGAGAATAGATCACTTCGATGTTTTCAATTGATTGACTTGATTGCTCTATTTTTCAAAGGTTTGTTTGGGTATTTTGCCTGTGTGAAAGATTCTAACCCGAATCTCGAGATACCTTAAGTATATGACAATAGACCAAGGAAACTATACGGCATGTACCGATACGGTTGATCTGGTAGTCATCATTAGTGCGATACTTTGGTTTATACTGATGTCCCTTGAAAACGATCAAGGAGTATATTAGGCTTCCGAAATCTCACTAAACACTAATTTGTCTTAGAACCTTTTTAGTTGAACTTGACTTGTGGCCTATTAAGTGGCTAGCTTTGAAATTGATCGAAGTTAGTTATCCTCGAGGAATATTTTGATCGGCCGCTCGAGCGCCGTATTGAGATGTTACTTCCAAGGATCATAGAACCCGAATACTATTCTAGGACAGGCTTTAACCAACTCAACTTCAGTGGGGAGGGTATCACCTATCAGCTCCATGCAAGCCTTTAAACCTAAGGCTATTGTTTGATTTGTTTTTGTGTGCCACATGTTTGCATCATAAGCATATCATTTTTGCACCAAACACTTCAAGGATCAAAGAGTTTACCTTTGTTTTTGCAGGTAATGGCTCCCGCCACCAAAGATTACATCCGAATCAACATCTCAACGGTACCATCTGAACTAAAAGACTTAGTGTCAGAATTCCCCAGGAATGTTCAATTCACTGAAAGGCATGGTCACCTACTCCATTTGGTTACCTCAAAATTTGAAGAAGACATGATACGGGTCCTGTTCCAGTTCTTTGACCCCGAACATCATTGCTTTACCTTTCCTGATTACCAGTTGGTACCCACTTTGGAAGAATTCTCTGAACTAATGGGATTACCTATTCGAGATCAATTACCTTTCACTGGTTTAGAAAGGATTCCAAAACCTGAAGTCATTGCTGCTGCTTTACATTTGCGGAAATTAGAAATCGAGTCCAATTGGGAAACAAAGAGTTGAGTTAAGGGTTTGCTTGCCAAGTTCTTGTTGGAAAAAGCTCGACTACTGCTAGAAAACAAAAGTTATCCAGCTTTTGAGGAAGTTATGGCCCTTTTGATCTATGGGTTGGTTTTATTCCCAAATCCCGACCAGTTCATAAGTGTACACATCATCAACCTTTTCCTAATCCGTAACCCGGTACCAACATTGCTGGGAGACATTCTACATTCTCTACACACTCGTACCATGAAGAAACGAGGAACTCTCATGTGCTGTATACCACTACTGGCTAGGTGGTTTACATTTCATCTTCCCCGATCAGTGTTGAGAAATGAACAAAGAATACAATGGTCTCGCAGGATTATGTCTTTGTCTCATTCAGATATCCGGTGGAACAACTTCTTTCAAAAAGACATTACTATCATTGATCATTGTGGAGAGTACCCTAATGTGCCACTCCTTGGCATCAAAGGAGGCATCACTTACAATCCCTCTTTAGCTCTACGCCAATTCGGATATGCAAGGAGCAACGGTCCTCATGACATGATTATCCATGGCATTGTGTTTGATTACGAGAATGATTCTCATAGACACCGACGAAGGTTCATACATGCATGGGGCAGTGTCTATAGAATAGAAAGCAAAACTCTAGGGCAATGGAATTCTATTCCTATGGAACCCTACCTCAGATGGGTCCGCACTCATGCTCAGAAACTCCTTATGCCATATCCCGCTGTTCTACCTATGACTATTGAACCAGAGGTCGAAGGATATGAACCTCAAGTTATTCTACACCCGGATATGCCAACTGACTTAGAAGAGTTGCAAAAATCTTGGGTTCAACTCAAAGAGGAAAGAGACACCTTCAAATCATACTGTCAAGACTATGAGAGAAGGATATTGGAGCTCACCGGACAGCTTCAAGAAGAACAGCAGATCAACACATTCCTGGGGGCAAAGAGAAAGCGTCCACGGGAGACCTGAAGGATCATTTATTTTATTTCTGTCTTGTAAGCCCAAATGAGGCAAAGAAAAAAAAAGCAAAAAAAAAAAAGAAATAAATTGATTAACTAACGTTTGTTTCTTCTTTAACAAATCTAAACTCTAAGATCCTTGAAACATTGCACACACATTTCACTTCATGCATTGCATATACATTTCATACATTGCATTCATATACATTGCACATACATTTCATACATTGCATACACATGGCATCCAGTCATACACATTGCATAACAGGTTCACATGACGGATTTCTCATCTTCTCGCTGTTTATTTCAGTCAGAAGAGATGGAATCTGAAATGAGCATCAAGAATCTCGAAGCACAGAATGCCCAAGTTCAAGTGGCAATTCTGGAACTAGCAAAGGGGCAACAAGAACTGAAAGCCCTGATAATCAAGAAGAAAAAGAAGCCCAAAGGATCTGTAGGCTTGAGTCACCTGAAAAGGAAAATCAAAATCCCAGTCAAAAAGTTCAAAAAGCCACCGAAACAGTCGGTGATGATGAACAAGAAGACAATCAAAGCAACCAGGGTTCTGCTAAACCCTCTCTCTCTTCAAATGAAGAAGATGATCATTCTAGGGACGAACCGGATGATGAAAAATACCAACAGCTGGAAGACCGTATGAAAGCTATGGAGATACAAAAAATACCTGGCTTAGATTTCAATGATCTGGGGCTCATCTCGGATGTTGTTATCCCTCCAAAATTCAAAGTTCCTGTCTTTGCAAAATATGATGGAGTTTCTTGCCCGAAACTACATCTGAGATCCTATGTAAGGAAGATACAACCTCATACAACGGATAACAAATTGTGGATTCACTTCTTCCAAGAAAGTCTGTCGGGTACACAACTCGAGTGGTACTATCAGCTGGAAAATACCAAGGTTCATACTTGGGAAGAATTAGCTGCTGCTTTTTACAAACAGTACCAATACAATGCTGATCTTGCGCCAACCCGTACTCAACTAAGGGGCATGTCTA
Source organism: Vicia villosa (assembly GCF_029867415.1). Taxonomy (NCBI): domain Eukaryota; kingdom Viridiplantae; phylum Streptophyta; class Magnoliopsida; order Fabales; family Fabaceae; genus Vicia; species Vicia villosa. The sequence goes on along the minus strand of NC_081180.1, from coordinate 229,859,364 downwards.
TGGGACCAAAAGAAAGTTTCAAAGGATATGCACAAAAGTGGAGAGATATGGCTGGAAGGGTTCAACCACCCTTATCTGATCGCGAACTAGTTGACATGTTCATGGGCACTTTAACTGGCCCTTTCTATAGCCATTTGCTGGGAAGCTCATCATCAGGTTTCACTGACCTGATACTGACCGGAGAACGTGTCGAAAGTGGCATTCAAAATGGAAAAATTCAAATAGGTTCCTCCTCTGGTACTACAAAAAGGCCCATCAGCGGGAGAAATGAGGTCAATGCAACACAAATTCAGAAAAGTCGCAAAAGTGAGCAGCATCAATCTGTAGGGGCAGTTCTGATCTCCACATCTGCACCTCAAAAAGATCAACAGCCAAAATATACGCATCGACCAGATGCACCAAGAAGAAATTTCACCAGAATCAACATGCCAATCTCTCAGGCATTGCAGCACTTGCTAAAAGCAGATCTGATCACATTAAAAGGTCCTCCAAAGAATGTCAACACTTCCTCTCCAAATTATCGCCCTGATGCAACATGTGCCTATCACTCAAACTGTCCAGGACATGACGCAGATCACTGATGGGCCTTGAAAAATAAAATACAAGATATGATAGATGCTGGTGAAATTGAGTTCGATCCTCCAGAAACTCCAAATGTTATCACTGCACCTATGCCAAAGCATGACAAAACTGTCAACGCTATCCTGGACACTGTTTACATCTATGATGTGAACGAATTATCAACTCCACTCTGCAAAGTCAAAGGAAAGCTAATCCGAGCTGGTTACTTTCCAGGGTGTGACCCCGACTGCTTTTACTGCTCCTGCCTGCCCAATGGTTGTGAAAATCTGAGGATGGGAATTCAAAAATGGATGGATCGCCGTATCATTATGTTTGAGAGGCTCCCTTCTATGGACGTGCTGTGCAAAGTCTTTGCAAACGAGATGAGAATAGAGGATGCCTCAGTGATCTCCAGCTTACCATTCAAAATCTCTGCCAAGGCTCCATTCAAAATTTCTGCTACACTCAAAGTAGCATCAGTAGTCATTGCTAGTCCAACTCCATTTCCATACTCCTCAGACAAAGCTGTCCCATGGGGATATGACACTAATGTTTACATTCATGGAGTTAAGCAGGGTACCTCGACTGAAGAGACCGCAAAGTTAACTACTCCAACTGTGGGTAATATTGTGGGTACCAGCAAGATCACGAGAAGTGGAAGAATCTTTTCACCAGAAATTTCTCCAAATGTTGCTGCTGGTCCAGTCCGAGTCCCAGTTCCTAATCAAAATGTCAACGCTCGAGGCAAAGAGCCACAAGTTGAACAAATTCAAACCCCGGTGGAGATCACTGCTGAGGATCCATCAAAGCAAGAAATGGAGGAAATATTGAAAATCATCTGCAAGAGTGATTACAATATTGTTGAGCAACTGGGGCACACCGCTTCAAAAATCTCAATGCTATCTCTGCTAAAATATTCAGAAGCTCATGCCAAAGCTCTGATGAAGTTCCTGAAAGCTGCGCATGTGCCTCAAGAGATCTCAGTCGACCAATTTGAGAATTGTGTTGCCAATCTAACCGTGAGCAATGGTCTCGGTTTCTCTGATATGGATCTAACCCCTGCTGGAAAAAATCACAACAAAGCCTTACATATCTCCATTGAATGTAATGGCACCACTCTATCTCATGTGCTAGTAGATAACGGTTCTTCTTTGAACGTGTTACCGAAAACAGTACTAGAAAAGCTTGATTTCGAAGGAATTGTGTTACAGCCAAGTGATGTTGTGGTAAGAGCCTTTGACGGGTCAACCAGAACGGTATACGGAAAAGTGAATCTCCCAATCAGAGTGGGTTCTCAAATCTTTGATTCTATCTTTTACGTAATGGAAATTCACCCAGCCTACTCCTGTTTACTTGGACGTCCTTGGATACATGGGGCAAACGCTGTAACTTCTACCCTGCATCAGAAGTTAAAATATCCAGTAAAAGGAAAGATTGTCACAGTCTATGGCGAAGAGGAATATGTGGTTAGTCACCTAAGCAATTCCAAATATGTTGAGTTGGAGGACGAATTCATCGAAACTCCGTGCCAATCGTTTGAGGTGGTCTCCCCAGATGTCTCTACCACCAAGCATATTCCTGCTACTCCAACTACAACTATGGCTTCTCTCAAAGATGCCAAAGCCATGATTGAACAGGGTGATTGCACAGTATGGGGACAGCTTCCCGATATACCCTACAAGTCTGACAAGCTAGGTCTGGGCTATGATAGTGAAAATCAAAAGAATGATCAAAGTCCTCGTTCTGAAGGATTGATGTCACACTTCGTCAGCCAAGAAGTAAACGCTATTGAAGATGAAGGAGTATTCTTGAACCATATCATTCAGCCATATCCAGATGAGATTCCACCCATTTCCATGGGAATGTGGGATGCTGTGGGAGAACCAAACGGCGGGTATAATTATCAGTATGCCGCACCTCAGAATTCCTATATTGCTATGGAAGACCTTACCCCGACTGGATGGAGTGATCAAATTGGAAATGACGAAAGTTTCACAAGTCCCGTCACTGAGCAATATCAAAATCCACCCAAAGAAGTATGGGACACGCTAGGAGAACCCAGCGGCAAATATGACTATATGGTGAAATATTCCGCTCCTCCAAGCTCACAAATTGCTATGAAGGACATTGTCCCAACTGGATGGGATGAACATTACGATGACAATTTCGCTCTTGAAAAAGCCAGGGAAATACCAAATAACGAGGGTTGCTTTCTGTCAGCATACACTCCTTATCAGGATGCACAAGTCTCTATTCAAAACATCATCCCGACTGCATGGGACGGCCTTATCGAGCATCTCGCTCAGCCAACAGAGATATCTCAGCCTGGGCTCTCGTATCCAGCAGAGTATATCCCTTATCCCGAAGGATCACCGGCTCATTTTCCCACTAATGAAATCAATGCTGTGGAAGATGAAAAAGACAACTGCAACTGGAACAGCTGGGTACCCCCTGCTCACAACAGTGGATTGAACAACTGGAAAGCTGAGGATTTGATCTCCTTTGACCAGGAGTAAATGCCATTTCCTGTTTTCTTTGTGTATATTGTGCAAAGATAAAAATGGTTCCTGAACAATCGAACCATGAGCTTGAAAGCCGTGTGCCTTAGCACACCGGTCCTTCTATAAGGGCTTATCATATCATGATCATGTGCATTCAATAAAATCATGGGACGCTTGCATATTTAAATTTTGTGATCCTTTTTCCTTCTTTCTTCGCTTTCAAATAGCTATGTTTTTTCTTCACACATACTCACATAATTAACATGCAGATTCACATACAATCTGGATCCAGTCAACAACGATTCTGCTATTGCCCGTCATGACTTTGAAAATCCGATCTACCAAACTGAGGACGAAAGTGAGGAAGATTGTGAAGTGCCAAGAGAACTTGCAAGGCTGCTAGAACAAGAAGACAAGGCCATACAGCCTCACGAGGAGCCAATTGAGGTCATCAACTTGGGCAGCAACGAAGAAAAGAAAGAAGTCAAAATAGGGGCTGATTTAGAACACAGCGTCAAGCAAAGACTGATTCAAATGCTGCGAGACTACGTCGAGATATTCGCCTGGTCCTATGAGGATATGCCAGGCCTTGACACGGACATCGTAGTTCATCGCCTACCAATCAAAGAAGGTAGCACTCCAGTCAAACAGAAACTACGAAGGAGTAGGCCTGATATGTCAAAAAAGATCAAAGACGAGGTTGAAAAACAGTTCAATGCCGGATTCCTAAAAGTTGTAAGTTATCCTCCTTGGATAGCTAACATCGTCCCTGTACCTAAAAAAGACGGGAAAGTCAGAATGTGCGTGGACTACAGAGATCTGAACCGGGAAAGTCCCAAAGATGATTTCCCTTTACCACACATCGATGTACTGGTTGACAATACCGCACAATGCAAGGTATTCTCCTTTATGGACGGATTCTCAGGGTACAATCAAATCAAGATGGCACCCGAAGACATGGAAAAAACAACCTTCACAACACCCTGGGGAACCTTTTGTTACAAAGTAATGCCCTTTGGTCTGAAAAACGCAGGAGCAACCTATCAACGTGCAATGGTAGCGCTATTTCATGATATGATTCATCAAGAAATAGAGGTGTATGTCGATGACATGATTGCAAAATCCAACACCGAGGAAGAACATTTGGGTCATTTACACAAGTTGTTTGACAGACTCAAGAAATACAAGTTGCGACTGAACCCAAATAAGTGTACCTTTGGAGTAAGATCCGGCAAACTCTTAGGTTTCATCGTCAGCAGCAAAGGTATTGAGGTTGATCCCGCCAAGGTTAAAGCCATTCAAGAAATGCCTATACCTCGTACCGAGAAACAAGTCAGAGGATTCTTGGGACGTCTAAATTACATCGCCCGATTTATTGCCCACATGACTACTACTTGTGTGCCGATCTTCAAACTGTTGAAGAAAGATCAAGTGGAAAGGTGGAATGACAAATGCCAGTTAGCCTTTGACAAAATCAAAGAATATCTCCAAAAACCTCCAATCTTGTTGCCACCTGTGGAAGGCAGACCTCTGATAATGTACCTAACTGTGTTAGAAGACTCAATGGGGTGTGTACTAGGACAACATGACGAATCCGGCCGAAAGGAGCACGCAATCTACTATCTTAGCAAAAAGTTTGCCGATTGTGAAACAAGATACTCACTACTCGAAAAAACTTGTTGTGCCTTAGCTTGGGCAGCTCGCCGGCTAAGACAGTACATGCTAAATCACACCACTTTCCTAATCTCCAAGATGGATCCCATCAAATACGTGTTCGAAAAACCTGCTCTCTCTGGAAGAATAGCGAGATGGCAAATGATCTTAACAGAATATGACATTCAATACACTTCAAAAAAAGCAATCAAAGGAAGTGTGGTAGCTGATCATCTGGCTCATCAAGCAGTGGATGATTATCAAGCATTGAACTTTGACTTCCCAGACGAAGACATTATGCTAGTCAATGACTACAAACAACCAGGACCAGAAGAAGGACCCGAGCCAGGATCCCGGTGGACTATGGTTTTTGACGGAGCTTCTAATGCACTTGGCAATGGCATCGGAGCTGTGATCATTTCCCCCGCAGGAAGTTACACACCGTTCACTGCCAGATTATGCTTCAATTGCACTAACAATATAGCCGAATACGAAGCATGTATTCTGGGTCTTAAAGCTGCAATCGATCTAAGAATCAAATTCCTGGAAGTCTACGGAGACTCGGCCTTGGTAATCTACCAAGTCAAAGGGGGAATGGGACACGAAGCACCCAAAACTAATTCCTTACAAAGAATATGTGCTGAGTTTGATTCTTTACTTCGAAGAAATCACTTTCGAACACATCCCACGCGAGGAAAATCAACTAGCTGATGCTTTAGCTACCATGTCATCCATGTTCAAAGTCAGGTGGGACAACGAGGCGCCTATGATCACCATTTACAGGCAAGATGAACCATCCTATTGCAATGAGATCGATACCGAAGGAACCGAGGAAAAACCATGGTTCCATGAAGTAAAAAGATATCTCGAAGCACAGGAGTACCCTGAAGGGGCATCCATTAACGACAGAAAGTTTCTAAGGAGGTTTGCTGCCAAATTCTTTCTAAGCAATGGAACCCTATACAAACGCAACCATGACTCGACTTTACTTCGCTGTGTAAACAAGAAGGAAGCGGAACAGATCATGGAAGAAATACACAATGGTACCTTCGGTACTCATTCCAGTGGACATACAATGGCTAAAAAGATCCTGAGAGCAGGTTATTACTGGTCTACCATGGAAACAGACTGCCATCATCACTCCCGAACATGTCACAAATGCCAGATATACGCTGACAAAGTACATGTACCTCCAGTTCCATTAAGCATCCTGACGGCTCCTTGGCCTTTTGCAATGTGGGGTATTGATATGACTGGAGAAATCAAACCTACTGCCTCCAACGGACATCGCTTTATCCTGGTCGCTATTGACTACTTCACAAAGTGGGTAGAAGCAGCTTCATTTGCTTCTGTTACCAAGAATGTGGTGGCCCGGTTCATCAAATACAATCTCATTTGTCGGTATGGCATCCCTGAACGGATTATCACGGACAATGGCACAAATCTAAACAACAGAATGATTACTGAACTTTGCACACAGTTCAAGATCAAGCATCATAATTCTTCTCCATATCGACCAAAGATGAACGGCGCGGTGGAAGCTGCCAACAAGAACATCAAGAAAATCATACAAAAAATGACAGTAACCTACAAAGACTGGCATGAGATGTTGCCTTTTGCTCTTCATGGTTATCGCACATCTGCGCGTACTTCAACAGGGGCAACTCCATTCTCCTTATACTATGGTATGGAGGCAGTTCTTCCAATTGAAATTCAGATTCCTTCCCTAAGGATTATGAAAGAAGCCAATCTAGACGAAGACGATTGGATTCAAACACGGTTGGACCAGATAAACTTGATTGATGAGAAAAGGCTCGCAGCTATTTGTCATGGTCAGCTATACCAAAAGCGTATGATCAAAGCCTTCAACAAAAAAGTCAAAAGTCAAGCATACCAAACTGGTGGCTTGGTTGTCAAACGCATCATCTTACCACAAGGTGATCCCAGAGGCAAATGGACTCCCACCTACGAGGGACCATTCATAATCAAGAAAATATTCTCCGGCGGCGCCATGTTGCTTACCACCATGGATGGTGAGGATTTCCCACACCCTGTGAATGCTGACATAGTCAAAAATTACTTCTCTTAAAAAGAAAAAAAAAAACAAAAAAAAAAACAGCTCGCTAAGTTGAAAACCTGAAAGGGCAACTTAAGCAAAAAATGAGCGTCTCGGTGGATTGAAAACCCGAAAGGGCGGTCCAGGCAAAAATTAGAGACTAAACAAATACTATCCCGGTAGGCTGAAAACCTGAAAGGGCGGCCTAGGCAAAAGTTAGGGAATGAAGCATACAACTGTGTTCCGTTCAGCTGCCTACTCACCATCAAGATTCAACACCTCAAAGACACCGATCAGTCCAATCACTTTCTTCCAACAAGTGAGGGATGAGATGCTCGAAGACAGATTGGCAATAGCAGAGTTGAAACTTGACTGGATCATTTTCACATAGCTATTTATATTCATAAATATTTTCCAAAACTTTCTGATAGTTTCCTACTTCTAGGATTGTTGTCTCCCTGTGCTAACCAGCCTATCATGGCTCTTTTTCAAAAAAATCAATGCAGCTTAGGCTCAAAAATCACTATTTTCACTTTTTCTGTTTTAAATACGTAAACGTCCCAATGATAATTTTGAATGAACATGTGCATTTGAATATGATTGATGTTTACCAGGAAAAACAGGAATAGCATTCAGGAAATGTCCCAATTATCTGGACATCATCCCATCAGAAGAAAATCCCCAAGAGAAACGCATTTCTCAGCAATTTCCTCAAAAAGATTTTCTCTTCAAAAGAAGTCTTATCCCCCAGCAGGGTTGTTCCAGATTACTATCTTCAGAAGGTGAGATCCCCGCACCCGGACTTGGTCAGATAGTGCATCGGAGGATTATGCATCTTCCTCATTCCCATTTGAAAGGGCATCAGAACTTCCAGCTACCTTTCATTCCCAAGAGATATTCAAAGATCCTTCAACAAAATACCAGGGTTCTCAAAGAATTTCCCCAGCCAAGGGTACTCAAACAAGACAAAAGATCATCAACGATCACAATATAGTCATATCCAGATGACTGGCGGAAATTTTTTTTCCCAAATAAAAGCTCGACATCTCACATTCATACATCACATATTCATATTCATATTCATACATTCATATATCATATATTCACATTCATACATCATATTCACATTCATACATCATGCATCATGCGCATATTCATACGCATATTCATACACAACATAACATGCATATTTCTCCGGGAATATCTCACATTTACATGCATCATAAACATTGCATATCACTAACTTGATTTTTCAGGTAGACAGATATCTTCAACAAAGATGTTCTCAATCACATGCAGTGTTCACCTGAATTCCATGAACGGTTCTCTCAGATATAATCAAGCCGAAGATTCATTCTGATCACTTACCAACTCAAAAACAGACATCACAGATCTAAAGTTGATACCTCAGACGGTTCTAAAACGATCTAGCATCAAAGATCTAAAGCGATACCTCAGACGGTTCCAAAACGATCTAACATTGCAGATCTAAAGCGATACCTCAGACGGTTCCAGAACGATCTAGCATTACAGATCTAAAGCGATACCTCAGACGGTTCCAAAACGATCTAACATTGCAGATCTAAAGCGATACCTCAGACGGTTCCAGAACGATCTAGCATTACAGATCTAAAGCGATACCTCAGACGGTTCCAAAACGATCTAGCATCAAAGATCTAAAGCGATACCTCAGACGGTTCCAAAACGATCTAACATTGCAGATCTAAAGCGATACCTCAGACGGTTCCAGAACGATTTAACATTGCAGATCTAAAGCGATACCTCAGATGGTTCCACAATGATCAACTTCCAAAATCTAAATCGGAAAAACTTTGGACAAGTTCCGTAACGATCATCTTCCAAGACTTAAAGCGGTAACCTTGGACGGTTCCGAAACAGTCAACACAAAGACTTTCAAATCCTTCATCAAGATATAATCAATGGATTCATTCTGATGAACAAACCCTCAACCCATTTACCAGGTGGCATCTGAAAGCCCATCTCAGGTAATGTTCCAATCTGCCAAAACATTTCGCAGACGACATTCAAATGCAACTTCCAACATCTCTTCTGATCAAGGTAAGTGCAAATTTTCAGGGCATCTAAATATTCAATCATCTTCTACCTTCAGATTTCAGACAATCTCTTCAGGTTTAAGAAGATTGATTAGGGGCAACTGTTATACCCCAAAATTTGGCCGCATCTTTTTTCAAGAAAACTCCAATCTGAAAATTAAGAGTCTCATATAATCATGGATTTTTATTTCAACAAAATATCCTGACATATGAAACACTTAGTTTTTAGAATTTTTCTTATATAGTAATTTGGCTTGCAGTTGAATTTATTCTTACGCAAACGCCAAATACTGTTTATTACTTCACACATGCTATTTATTTATTTACAGATAAATAGTACTGACACAATTGGTACAGAGTTAAATCTTTTTGCAGGCGCAGAATCAGGAAACTCAGACTGTACTGGTAACAAGTAGATTATTATTATCTTTTGTTTCCCACTAATTTTGATACTAT